>NW_025726186.1:20000-30000 GCF_021461395.2 Schistocerca americana | reverse complement strand
ACGATAATCACAATCAACAAACCGGGCCCCCCCCCCCCCAAGTGCCTTAACCTAACCCGTATTGTACCTTAACCTAACCCGTATTGTACCTTAACCTAACCCGTATTGTACCTTAACCTAACCCGTATTGTACCTTAACCTAACCCGTATTGTACCTTAACCTAACCCATATTGTACCTTAACCTAACCCATATTGTACCTTAACCTAACCCATATTGTACCTTAACCTAACCCATATTGTACCTTAACCTAACCCATATTGTACCTTAACCTAACCCATATTGTACCTTAACCTAACCCATATTGTACCTTAACCTAACCCATATTGTACCTTAACCTAACCCATATTGTACCTTAACCTAACCCATATTGTACCTTAACCTAACCCATGTTGCGCCTTAACCTAACCCATGTTGCGCCTTAACCTAACCCATGTTGCGCCTTAACCTAACCCATGTTGCGCCTTAACCTAACCCATGTTGCGCCTTAACCTAACCCATGTTGCGCCTTAACCTAACCCATGTTGCGCCTTAACCTAACCCATGTTGCGCCTTAACCTAACCCATGTTGCGCCTTAACCTAACCCATGTTGCGCCTTAACCTAACCCATGTTGCGCCTTAACCTAACCCATGTTGCGCCTTAACCTAACCTATGTTGCGCCTTAACCTAACCTATGTTGCGCCTTAACCTAACCTATGTTGCGCCTTAACCTAACCTATGTTGCGCCTTAACCTAACCTATGTTGCGCCTTAACCTAACCTATGTTGCGCCTTAACCTAACCTATGTTGCGCCTTAACCTAACCTATGTTGCGCCGTAACCTAACCTATGTTGCGCCGTAACCTAACCTATGTTGCGCCATAACCTAACCTATGTTGCGCCTTAACCTAACCTATGTTGCGCCTTAACCTAACCTATGTTGCGCCTTAACCTAACCTATGTTGCGCCGTAACCTAACCTATGTTGCGCCTTAACCTAACCTATGTTGCGCCTTAACCTAACCTATGTTGCGCCTTAACCTAACCTATGTTGCGCCTTAACCTAACCTATGTTGCGCCTTAACCTAACCTATGTTGCGCCTTAACCTAACCTATGTTGCGCCTTAACCTAACCTATGTTGCGCCTTAACCTAACCTATGTTGCGCCTTAACCTAACCTATGTTGCGCCGTAACCTAACCTATGTTGCGCCTTAACCTAACCTATGTTGCGCCTTAACCTAACCTAAGTTGCGCCGTAACCTAACCTATGTTGCGCCTTAACCTAACCTATGTTGCGCCTTAACCTAACCTATGTTGCGCCTTAACCTAACCTATGTTGCGCCTTAACCTAACCTATGTTGCGCCTTAACCTAACCTATGTTGCGCCTTAACCCAACACACGTTGGGCCTTAACCCAACACACGTTGGGCCTTAACCCAACACACGTTGGGCCTTAACCCAACACACGTTGGGCCTTAACCCAACACACGTTGGGCCTTAACCCAACACACGTTGGGCCTTAACCCAACACACGTTGGGCCTTAACCCAACACACGTTGGGCCTTAACCCAACACACGTTGGGCCTTAACCCAACACACGTTGGGCCTTAACCCAACACACGTTGGGCCTTAACCCAACACACGTTGGGCCTTAACCCAACACACGTTGGGCCTTAACCCAACACACGTTGGGCCTTAACCCAACACACGTTGGGCCTTAACCCAACACACGTTGGGCCTTAACCCAACACACGTTGGGCCTTAACCCAACACACGTTGGGCCTTAACCCAACACACGTTGGGCCTTAACCCAACACACGTTGGGCCTTAACCCAACACACGTTGGGCCTTAACCCAACACACGTTGGGCCTTAACCTGCTCTGTAATTGTCATACGACGCGTTAAATTAGTGTAGTGTTGCCTAACTGCAACCCCCGCAATATAGTTTGCTACTCGCACTGCCCGGTCCCCAGAGTATCGCTTCATGTTAAACACCTTGCAGCTATACACTGTAATGCGGATGGCGGCAGGACGTACATGCTCAATGCCCTTCGCAGTTGTTCATTGGCATTCGCATGGCGAAGCACAGCCTACGTTGTGGTACGGCTTGTGGCAACTGTCCGCTGATGTTGTACGTCCAAATCACACACTGTACCGCACATTGGTCCTCATGTACTGAATGATACATCGTGGTACATGTGTGACCGTACCACGACTGCGCCAACAACGGCGAACCATACGGTCCAAATATTGTGCACTCAGCTACGTGTCGTCTCCCTATAAGAGCTGGATTGCAGTATGGTATGCCGTGGATGGCGATCAGCATGAGCCGTCTGTTGATGTAGTGGCGCGTGTTGTCAGACGTAGTCGTCTCTTCTCACACACCGTGATAGCATGGTGCACTGCGTTCCACATCTGCGACATGCGACAGAGGCCGGTTGACAGTCGTTCGCGCAATGGACATCGCATACGTACGGGGGCCACCTTCCACGTGTTCGCGAAGCGTGCACATGTTGTTGCGTGTATGTGGGCAGACATAGTGTGTCGTGACACCTGACACAGGCATGCAACAATCGTTGAATTTGCAAATGGCGATGGACGTCTACGTTTGCTGGTGACGTTACGCAAATGAAGAACTGGTAAACCGTTGTGGTGCGGTTGTTCTCGCTAGAGGTGAATCAGTGATGGCGACGATCGGTTGAGCTACCAACCGGTTGTTTCAGCGATACCCACCATGCCCACGAACGTGAATGGCATGTGGGTGTGAAGCGATACGCGGCGGTGGCTGGGTGGGACCGTCCCCGGCCGGTGAGGGGGGGCCTTCCGGCGTGCTGGCCGCGCGGTGCGTGGGCGCACGCGCTACAGCCGGCTGGTGGGGGCGGCCAGTGGCAGGCGCGCCGGCCGACGGAGGCGGCAGGCGGCGCAGCTGCGCGCCGGCGCACCCTGCACGCGGCGCCGTGCGGCCAAAGTAGGTCCTCGCGGGCCCGGTGCGAAGCGCGGTGGACATCTGCAGTGTGCTGGTCCGATTGAGGACTGTGTGCGCTGAGGATGCGCCGCCGCCCGGCGCTCGGCGCCGCGACGCCGTCTGCTGCTCGGTCGCCTCTGCGGTTCTCGCAGGTGGATTGTATCGCAGCTGTGCGGACGTGTTGGCGCGTGCGCTGTGCTGGGAGAGTTCGCTTCGGCACCCAAGTGGGGCTTTTGTCCTTCTGTGGCGCTGGCGTTGGAGCTGCCGGCCACCGTAGGTGGCGCGTGTTGTCTCCCGCCGGCAATGCCACGACAGCACGCTCCCGGGCCTCTGTCGGCAGCGGCAAGCTCAGTTGGGAGCACGGGTGGTCGCACCTAAAGCGTCTACTCGCCAAACTCCGGGCGATTGCGCCTCTCTCGAACCCGACCAAGTACTTAGGACGGCGCTGCGCGCCGCCGGGACCTGAGAGGGTTTCGAGGTGTATTGTGCAGGGGAGCTCAGCCTCCTCCTGTTTGCAGAATAATTGAGCGGACGCTTGCGTGTTCGCGCGGGCCCCCGGGACACACTCCCGGGCGGCCGGCTGCTCAGCTCTAGTTGACGCAGCTCCCTGGTTGATCCTGCCAGTAGTCATATGCTTGTCTCAAAGATTAAGCCATGCATGTCTCAGTACAAGCCGCATTAAGGTGAAACCGCGAATGGCTCATTAAATCAGTTATGGTTCCTTAGATCGTACCCACGTTACTTGGATAACTGTGGTAATTCTAGAGCTAATACATGCAAACAGAGTCTGGCGTGAGGTCAGTCGCTTGACGGCGCGTTTCGGCGCGGGCCCGCCCGTTGCCGGCGCGCCGTAAGGCACGGAGGCTCGCACTGGGGCGTATCGCTTTCCAGTCGGGCGTGCCGCGGCAGCCCTCACTCGGGGAAGTGAAGCGTCTCTTACAGCCTCTCCTTCCCAAGTGGCTCTTTCCGCCTTCCCGTGGTGCCAGACGTCAAGCTCGGCATTCTGCCTTGCGTCAAAAGGGAGAGCTGCGACCCAACCCGATGCGAAAGCGAAGGGTGCGTGGCACAGGGGGAGCTGTGTCGAGGGACCGAGCACCAGTCCCTTTCTGTTCGCAGGGCACAGACCAGCAGGTGCTCTGCATGCCGGCGACCTCGTTTGTCGGCGTGGGATCGCGGCGCGAGTCGGCAAGGGTGCTTCGCCGCGCCCCTGGGTAACCGGGGCGTGTTCTGCCAAACCCAGGAGGTGGTGACATCGCCTGGGCTAGGTTAGATGGGCCCAGACCGCCGAACGACTGGGGGACCGACCCACCACCTGAGTAGGAGTGGGTCCTTGGCCTTCAGGTGGAAACTCGGGCTAGTAGGCGGCGAAGGGCGAGGGGTGCATCCGCCTCTCCGGAGTGCGGGGTGCACTTGCCGAGGAGCGTCGAGTGAAATCGTCGACGACGAGGCCTTCGACGGGGACCAGTGCGCTGGCAACGGCGCGCTGAACCCTGCAGCTCTGGAGTGCCCTTGACCTAGGGGCGAGGTCGGTGGGCGAGCTGCAAGAGTCCCCCCCCATGCCAGAGGAGCCGGTCCGGGGCAAGAGACGGGCTCCCAATCCTTTTTTCGCTTGTCTACAATATGGCCGAGTCAGAGACAAGCGAGTCATGTGCGCCTTCGAGGGCTTCTTTGCTTACTGTTCCCTCCCCATCAGGGGGCACGGGGCAGACCGAGGAAAGTATCAGTGACAGGCATGCCAGGATCACACAATACCTGGAAGCCAATGTGAAAAATGGCAAGATCAGCCAGGCTGCGATCTTGACGTTAAAAAATGAACTCGCCTCCTGGGCTATTGCTCATGCGAAGCTTGAGGGGCGGGTTGAAGAACTGCAGAAAGAGAATGAAAGGCTGCGCAAGCAGCCAATAAAGTCATGGGCCAATGTAGTCGCTCAAACGACACCTAAGAGCCAAACTACTAGAGATACAATTGTAAAAGTATCACAAAGACCAGATACTGCTGTCTTTTTGCGACCATTACCCGGTCAAGACACAAAAAAAGTGCAGGAGATATTCACAACAACGATCAATCCTGTAAAGGATAAAATTAAAGTCAACAAAGTAAAAGCCACAAAGAATGTTGTGATAGTTGATGTGGCAACAGTAGATGACCGAAACAAAATACTCAACAACCAAAAACTGTGCAAAGCCGTTAAATGTGAACCCCCGAAAAAGAGAAATCCGCTTGTAATTATGTACGACATTCCGGTCACATTTGAAAATAATGAACTTCAAGAAACAATTCGTAATCAAAATTTTGACGATATAAGTGCTGAGGACTTCAAAAATGAATTTAAACTTAAATTCAAAACAGGGCCAAGAGACAAAGACGTTGTGCATCACGTAGCAGAAGTTTCTGGCCAGATGTGGAAAAAATTAACCTCAATGGGTAAGATTTACATTGGCTTCCACGCCATAAATGTGCGGGACTTCTTGGTGGTACCTCGCTGCCATAATTGCGGAGATCTTGATCATGTACACAAGTACTGTGAGAGGAAGTCGGCTTGCTCCAGGTGTGGAGAAGAAAATCACATCAGGAAAAACTGCAAAAATCCGGCAATTTGTATCCCATGTATAAAGAGAGGCAAAAAGACTTGCAATGCCTCCGGTCGTAACTGCCCGACGTACAGGATGCTTGAGCAGAGGCTAATATCAAGAACTGATTATGGCTGAGCCAAATACAGCACCCAGGATGCCTAAAAGAAAATCCCCATGCAAGAGGAGAAGGGATGCGGCAAGGGCAGCCCTGTTCAAACAATTTCTTGCAGCACTTGCAGAAGGAAGTGATGGTAGAAAGAAAATGAAAGATGCGTGCGTCCAAACGGACTCTCAAGAACAAGTGGCAGCCCCCTCTCCCTACTGCTGGGGATCGCAAGCGCCAGGAAATCAGGCAACTCGCGACAGGCGTCCTGTAACGGTGGGCCGACCGGCATTCGTTCAAGGGAGTCCTGTGCTAGAACTGCCGGTGCAGGTCAATACAGTTACCAGTACAAATACACAAATAAATAGCACCAATGTGAATACTGACTCGAGACAACCAAAAGCTGTGAGAACAGTGGTTGATCCGGTCAGAATATATCCCAATCTCGAGCATTCCCTACAATTATCCCGCCTGGAGGAGCCGGCTGTCCTAACCACCGCACTGCGACATCTAGTGCGGGTAGGACATAGATACGGGCGCAAGGTCACCTTCTCGGCCATGGAGGCTGTAGACAGGGTACAACTAAAGACAATGAATCTCCCCACTGACTTCGGCGCCCTGCGTGACCTAGTAAGAAAGGTGTTTGAGAGAAGAAATGAAACCTTTAATTTAGAGGAAATATATAATCAGTCTGTCCTATCCAATGGGAGAATAGCTTACAACTGGACAAAAACCTTCCCAGAATCATATGTGCACACATATTTCCCATAGTTACAGAAATAAAGATAGGACAGCTAAACGCACACAATAGTAGACTGGTCATGCAGGAACTTCGGAGAGTGGTGGAGGAGAGGAGTCTTGACGTGCTCTGTTTGCAGGAGCCATACTCTCTTGCGGGGAACATAGCCTACGCTGCCATGAGCTGGCAAGTAGTAAGTTTTGGAGACGATCCGAAAGCCACCATCATAATAATCAACAAGGCACTGAGGGCAACAGTGCTCTCACACCTCTCGGACGACCACTGCAATGTTATTGAACTGCAGTCACCAAATGGCGTCATATATTTAATAAATATGTACTTTCAGTACGGTACAGAAATTGACCTGTACCTTGACCAACTTACGCAGGTGGCAACGGTGCTGAGGGGCAGAAAGGCAGTTGTGGTGGCGGACGTGAACGCCAAATCCCCCCTATGGCACAGTGGCACTCGAGATGAAAGGGGAAGCAAGCTGGAAGAGACTATTATGTCTCTGCAACTCCTCATTGCCAACAGACCTGGAAACCCCCCCACCTACACAGGAGGGGGAGGGAATGGAACCAATATTGACATCACAATGATGACAGCCAATATCGCTGCCAATATACAAAACTGGACTGTTACTGACGGGGACACTACCAGCGATCACAACCTGATCACATTCACAATCACAGATCAGGAGCGCCACTGGGACATAGGGTGGGAAGTACAACTAAATTATAACAGGACCAATTGGGAGCGTCTCGCAGGAGAGTTTGACCCTCCGACATGGCCGGAAGATGACGATGACGTCAACAAACACGCCGAAGAACTGGTGGGCGCTCTCACCAGGGCGGTAAAGGCTGCTGTACCAACCAGGAGGAGAGCCGTTGCGGCTTCTCCATCACCATGGTCTGCGGAACTAGGGCAGATGCGTCAGTCTGTCAGGAGGGCGAGGAGGTATTACCAGCGAAGTGTCGTCTGGGAAGAAAAACAAAGATGGCTGCAAACATATAGGGAAGCCAAAGAGCAGTTTCAGAAAGAACTGCGAACAGTCAGGCTGGAAAGCTGGAAAAAATATGTGCACAGCCAATTGGCTATTGATCCCTGGGGCACTCCGTACAAAATAGTAAGGGAAAAAATCAGGTCGCCAATGGTGCTTTCCACAATCAGGGATGGAAATCGGATGACTGGGTCTTGGCAGGAAACTGCTGAGGTCCTTCTCCACCAACTCCTCCCTGATGATGAAGAGGAAGAGGACACAGAAGAACAACGCCTAATTAGGCAGGCTCTGCAAGCAGACTATGAGAATAACATCATGGTGTACCCTTTCTCTGAAGAAGAAGTTGCAGCCCACATTAAATCGCTAAAGAAAGGAAAGGCCCCAGGACCAGACGGCATCATCGCGGAGGTGGTGCAGTACCTCGCTCCTCAACTAGTGACACCTTTAGCAAGAATTTACAATGAGGCCCTGCGCCTTAGAACATTCCCTAAAATCTGGAAGCAGGCCAACGTTGTAATCATCAAAAAGGGGCAAGACAAAGACCCTAAAGAAGCAAAATCTTACAGACCCATTTGTCTGTTGGACCTGTTGGGCAAACTGCTGGAGAA
Source organism: Schistocerca americana (assembly GCF_021461395.2). NCBI lineage: Eukaryota > Metazoa > Arthropoda > Insecta > Orthoptera > Acrididae > Schistocerca > Schistocerca americana. The sequence goes on along the minus strand of NW_025726186.1, from coordinate 22,031 downwards.
GTTACTGGCTGACAGACTGACAGCACACCGAGTGCTGTGCGGGATGAGTGACAGGCAATTCGGTTTTCGGCAGGGGCGATCTGCGTGTGACGCAATTGCCCTCGCATCCGAGGTCTGTGGGTCGTCTCCGCACAAGTACATAGTTGGCATCATGGTGGATATCAGTGGCGCCTTTGACAACCTGTGGTGGCCTTCGCTCTTCTCCTGCCTGCGGGAGAAGGAGTGTCCAGGGCCGCTATACGGCTGTCTCAGGAGCTATTGTATGGAAAGAGAGGTCTGGCTATCGTCCCCTAGCGAGCGAATAGGCAAGAAGGTCACGAAGGGGTGTCCACAGGGCTCTGTCCTGGGGCCACTCTTTTGGGACATAAATATGGAGCCTCTTCTGGAGAGCTTGGAAAACAGTGTGGATGTGCTAGAGGCGATAGCTTACGCTGACGACCTCCTACTGCTGGTTGGCGGCCGAAGTCGCGAGGACCTCGAACCCAAAATCAATAGGACATTATCAATTCTCACGCAGTGGTGCCAGAACACGAAAATGACCATTGCGCCTAACAAGTCTACATACCTATTACTGAAAGGCCAATTGGCCAGAAATCCAACAGTAAGAATCGAGGGCTCACCAGTGATTCGGCGTCGTGAGGCCCGGTATTTAGGGGTTATAATCGATGAAAGGTGGAATTTCGCCAAACATATAGAATCAGCAACACAAAAATCACTCGAAGCTCTAAACAACTTAATCACAATAGGACACAGTAGATTTCATCTCCCACCAGAACTCATTAAGCTATATCACAATACCATTCTTGTCTCTATCATGGGTTACGGCTCCGGAGTGTGGGCACACAGGCTCACGAGGGTTGTGCCCGCTATGTCTGTGAGGAGGGTGCAACGCAACATGCTTTTGCGCTCCATCGGAGCGTACAGAACATCTCCGGGAGGGGCACTACTAGTACTTATGGGGGTGTGTCCCCTGGATATCAAAATCCGGGAACAGGCAGCCTGGTACTGGGTTAAAAGGGGAGACATAGATAAGACTGAAAGTATCTTGGGAGTGCGGGTGGGGGACAAGTTTGCCATTAAGAGGAGAGGAGAAGAGTTATGGCAAGAACTCTGGGATGCTGACACAACAGGCCGAAGGACTTACCAGCTGCTCCCAAATATTAAAGAACGTTTCCAACTATCGCATTTCCAGCCAAGTAAGGGACTGTTGCACTTCCTCACAGGACATGGACCGTATCCGGCATATCTATGCCGATTCGGGAAAAGGGCTACCCCCTCGTGTGACTGCGGAGCTGAATGGGGTACTCCGGACCACGTGATCTATGAGTGCCCCATCTTCGATGATGTAGCCAGTGACCTAAGAAACCAGTTGCCTCACAACAATACGTATCAGTTAATCAGAGATCCCACCACATTCAACATAGTAAACCGCCTTGCCAGCGAGGTATCAGCAAAGGTCCTGCGGGAATATTTAAGGGAAAACACTTGAACAACCGGACATGACATGACTGAAGGCGACCCATCCCATTCCGCCGGGGCGTGGACTGGCCAATCGCCGTGACGGTAGGAATCCGCCACGCTCCGGAACAGGGGGAGGGAGCGCCAACACCCGGATTCGACATTTGCGCACCGATCATGACTTAGCAATAGTTAGACCTTAAGTATATAGTAGACAGAAAATCTTAACAGAACCTGCAGCGATCTTCAAAAGGCCAGCCCAGTGCCAGGGGCATGCTCACTGGGATTAGCTCAGTGGGCACGGCCACACAGTAGGTTTATACAAACATCTGGCACGCCTGTAACGCTGCAGGAGGTAGTTCCTAGATTAGTTAGCAAGAGTAAAAGTAGATCTTACCCAACAAAGAAACTAACTCTTAGTTCCTGTAGCAAGTAAGTTACTAACACTAGAATAGAAGTATAAATGCTGCTAATATTCAATAAAAATGTAATGTAGAGAATTAAGACCCACTAATGTATTAGGTGGTGGGTTAATATGTAAGAAATAATTTAATGGAATAAAGAAATTTTTTT
>NW_025726186.1:12500-15000 GCF_021461395.2 Schistocerca americana | reverse complement strand
CGCGCCTGCGCGGCGTTCGCGCCCCGGTGCTTCAACCTGCGTGCAGGATCCGAGCTCGGTCCCGTGCCTTGGCCTCCCACGGATCTTCCTTGCTGCGAGGCCGCGTCCGCCTTAGCGTGCTCCTCCGGGGGCGCGCGGGTGCGCGGATTCTCTTCGGCCGCCATTCAACGATCAACTCAGAACTGGCACGGACTGGGGGAATCCGACTGTCTAATTAAAACAAAGCATTGCGATGGCCCTAGCGGGTGTTGACGCAATGTGATTTCTGCCCAGTGCTCTGAATGTCAACGTGAAGAAATTCAAGCAAGCGCGGGTAAACGGCGGGAGTAACTATGACTCTCTTAAGGTGGCCAAGTGGCAGCGGTGTGGCTGCATCCGGACTTGGCTTCTCGAAGTGCGGTCTTGATGTAGTCGTGCCGCTGCTGCGAGGTGCCTTCCTTGGGTTATAGTTACAGGGAGAGTGATGCGCAATACATGGGCCTAGCCCTCTTAGCCTCTCCTCTCCTGCGGTCTTCTCCCCTTCTCGTGGGCCCGCTGATTTCGCAGAGTGGAAGACCGCACCAGGGGCTTGGGGGGGTTACCAGCCCCCCCTCGCACTATCCCTTTTTTTAGTTGGGGGCAGTAAGCAGAGAATAAGTGGTGGCCCTTCCGCTGAAGGTGCCACCCCAACTCCCCCAGCACCTAGCCGGCCAACCGGCCGTGCCGAAAATCTTGTAACTTTTGCAGCTATGTATACCTGTAGTGAGTGCCACCGCAGCTTTACAACCAAGAACGGTCTCGGGGTCCATCGCCGCCGCCAACATCTTGCGGCCGCCAACGCGGAGATCGTCACGGAGAGGCATCGCGCGAGGTGGACGGAGGAAGAAGTCCTGTCGCTCGCCAAGGCAGAGGCCGAACTGTTCCTCGAGAGGGACGCCCGGTTCTTCTTTGTAAATCAAGAGCTCATCAGGATGTTCCCCGACCGAACGCTTGAGGCAATCAAGTGCCGACGGCGGCAAGCTGCCCACAAGCAGCTTGTCCGCCAATTCATGGAGGCGCTTGAGATCGGTCGGGGGGAAGAGCCGGCGTCCCGCCGGGGAGCGGCGAGCCCGCTGCCTGACGCGGGCGAGGCCGCTGCGCCGCCCGTCGACGCAGCCGAGGACTTCGCGGCCGACACCACCGGGCCGCCGCCGGAGGGGCCGACTGACGCCGCCATCTGGGAGCATCTGGCGGGGCTACCCGCTTCCGCCCAGCGTTTCTCTGCCCTGGATCGTGTCATCGGTCTGGGGCGGGGCACGCCGCCCGATGTCATCCTGGGCATGCTCCCGGATGCCCTTGCGTCGGTCGGGTCCAGAGGGGAGAGATCAATCACCAGGACACAGCGGCCGCGCCAACCATCGAAGCGGCCGCCTGCCGCGCCGCCGACGCAGAAGCGCAAGCGGCGCCGCTGGGAGTACGCGAGAACGCAGGATGCCTTCCGACGGTCGCGTGCGCGTTGCGTGCGCGGCCTCTTGGATGGCACCCTGCTCCAGCCGCCACCTGCCATCCCTGGTCTGCTGGACTTCTGGGCGGACCTCTTCACCAAGAAGCCCATCTCCACCGCGGGCTTCATTCGTGACCGCCTCCTCCCGCACTCAGAGCCGGTCGCTCTCGAGTGCATATGGGGGCCGGTCACACATGAGGAGGTCGCCGCCGCGTTGCCGCCCAGGGGATCAGCAGCCGGGCCGGACGGCCTTACCCCAGCGGAGTTGCGGCGTCTGCCGCACGAAGTCCTGGTGAAAGTGATGAATCTCTTCCTTCTGGCCCGCGCCCTTCCGGAACGCCTGCTTCGCGCGCGGACGTCCCTTCTCCCGAAAACGGCTGCACCAACATCCCCCGCTGACTTTCGCCCCATTACGGTCTGCTCGGTGTTGGCGCGGACCTTTCACAAGGTTCTCGCGTCACGCCTGATGCGCGCTTGTGCTGTGGACGAACGTCAGCGGGCATTCATCCCTCGGGATGGGATGTTGGAAAATACCTTCATCTTGGACACTGCTCTCACCGACGCAGTTCGCTCCTGCCGCTCTGTCTTTGTGGCATCGATCGACGTATCTAAGGCATTCGATTCGGTAGATCATGCTGCCCTTCGCCCCGTGCTGAAGGCGCATGGCCTGCCGGATTGCTTTGTCGAGTATGTCGAGCGGTGCTACGAGGGCAGCACGACAGTGATAGCGGACGGCGCCGGCGTGGGCGTGTCTGTGCAGCCAGCACGGGGCGTTCGCCAGGGCGATCCCCTCTCCCCCCTCCTGTTCAACTTTGCGGTGGACTACGTTTTAGGCCAACTGCCCTCCCACATCGGAGCTCGGATCCTCGGTCGCAGAGTCAACGCTGCGGCCTTTGCAGATGACGTCTTGCTGTTTGCAGCGACCCCGAGGGGCTTGCAGTCCCTCATCGACGCAGCTACCGCAGCCCTCGCCCACCTGGGGCTGCAGATCAACGCCCGGAAGTGTTTCACCCTCGCCTTAGTCGCGTCAGGGCGCGA
>NW_025726186.1:2500-7500 GCF_021461395.2 Schistocerca americana | reverse complement strand
TGCCTTAACCTAACCCGTATTGTACCTTAACCTAACCCGTATTGTACCTTAACCTAACCCGTATTGTACCTTAACCTAACCCGTATTGTACCTTAACCTAACCCATATTGTACCTTAACCTAACCCATATTGTACCTTAACCTAACCCATATTGTACCTTAACCTAACCCATATTGTACCTTAACCTAACCCATATTGTACCTTAACCTAACCCATATTGTACCTTAACCTAACCCATATTGTACCTTAACCTAACCCATATTGTACCTTAACCTAACCCATATTGTACCTTAACCTAACCCATATTGTACCTTAACCTAACCCATGTTGCGCCTTAACCTAACCCATGTTGCGCCTTAACCTAACCCATGTTGCGCCTTAACCTAACCCATGTTGCGCCTTAACCTAACCCATGTTGCGCCTTAACCTAACCCATGTTGCGCCTTAACCTAACCCATGTTGCGCCTTAACCTAACCCATGTTGCGCCTTAACCTAACCCATGTTGCGCCTTAACCTAACCCATGTTGCGCCTTAACCTAACCCATGTTGCGCCTTAACCTAACCCATGTTGCGCCTTAACCTAACCTATGTTGCGCCTTAACCTAACCTATGTTGCGCCTTAACCTAACCTATGTTGCGCCTTAACCTAACCTATGTTGCGCCTTAACCTAACCTATGTTGCGCCTTAACCTAACCTATGTTGCGCCTTAACCTAACCTATGTTGCGCCGTAACCTAACCTATGTTGCGCCGTAACCTAACCTATGTTGCGCCATAACCTAACCTATGTTGCGCCTTAACCTAACCTATGTTGCGCCTTAACCTAACCTATGTTGCGCCTTAACCTAACCTATGTTGCGCCTTAACCTAACCTATGTTGCGCCTTAACCTAACCTATGTTGCGCCTTAACCTAACCTATGTTGCGCCTTAACCTAACCTATGTTGCGCCTTAACCTAACCTATGTTGCGCCTTAACCTAACCTATGTTGCGCCTTAACCTAACCTATGTTGCGCCTTAACCTAACCTATGTTGCGCCTTAACCTAACCTATGTTGCGCCGTAACCTAACCTATGTTGCGCCTTAACCTAACCTATGTTGCGCCTTAACCTAACCTATGTTGCGCCGTAACCTAACCTATGTTGCGCCTTAACCTAACCTATGTTGCGCCTTAACCTAACCTATGTTGCGCCTTAACCTAACCTATGTTGCGCCTTAACCTAACCTATGTTGCGCCTTAACCTAACCTATGTTGCGCCTTAACCCAACACACGTTGGGCCTTAACCCAACACACGTTGGGCCTTAACCCAACACACGTTGGGCCTTAACCCAACACACGTTGGGCCTTAACCCAACACACGTTGGGCCTTAACCCAACACACGTTGGGCCTTAACCCAACACACCTTGGGCCTTAACCCAACACACGTTGGGCCTTAACCCAACACACGTTGGGCCTTAACCCAACACACGTTGGGCCTTAACCCAACACACGTTGGGCCTTAACCCAACACACGTTGGGCCTTAACCCAACACACGTTGGGCCTTAACCCAACACACGTTGGGCCTTAACCCAACACACGTTGGGCCTTAACCCAACACACGTTGGGCCTTAACCCAACACACGTTGGGCCTTAACCCAACACACGTTGGGCCTTAACCCAACACACGTTGGGCCTTAACCCAACACACGTTGGGCCTTAACCCAACACACGTTGGGCCTTAACCCAACACACGTTGGGCCTTAACCCAACACACGTTGGGCCTTAACCTGCTCTGTAATTGTCATACGACGCGTTAAATTAGTGTAGTGTTGCCTAACTGCAACCCCCGCAATATAGTTTGCTACTCGCACTGCCCGGTCCCCAGAGTATCGCTTCATGTTAAACACCTTGCAGCTATACACTGTAATGCGGATGGCGGCAGGACGTACATGCTCAATGCCCTTCGCAGTTGTTCATTGGCATTCGCATGGCGAAGCACAGCCTACGTTGTGGTACGGCTTGTGGCAACTGTCCGCTGATGTTGTACGTCCAAATCACACACTGTACCGCACATTGGTCCTCATGTACTGAATGATACATCGTGGTACATGTGTGACCGTACCACGACTGCGCCAACAACGGCGAACCATACGGTCCAAATATTGTGCACTCAGCTACGTGTCGTCTCCCTATAAGAGCTGGATTGCAGTATGGTATGCCGTGGATGGCGATCAGCATGAGCCGTCTGTTGATGTAGTGGCGCGTGTTGTCAGACGTAGTCGTCTCTTCTCACACACCGTGATAGCATGGTGCACTGCGTTCCACATCTGCGACATGCGACAGAGGCCGGTTGACAGTCGTTCGCGCAATGGACATCGCATACGTACGGGGGCCACCTTCCACGTGTTCGCGAAGCGTGCACATGTTGTTGCGTGTATGTGGGCAGACATAGTGTGTCGTGACACCTGACACAGGCATGCAACAATCGTTGAATTTGCAAATGGCGATGGACGTCTACGTTTGCTGGTGACGTTACGCAAATGAAGAACTGGTAAACCGTTGTGGTGCGGTTGTTCTCGCTAGAGGTGAATCAGTGATGGCGACGATCGGTTGAGCTACCAACCGGTTGTTTCAGCGATACCCACCATGCCCACGAACGTGAATGGCATGTGGGTGTGAAGCGATACGCGGCGGTGGCTGGGTGGGACCGTCCCCGGCCGGTGAGGGGGGGCCTTCCGGCGTGCTGGCCGCGCGGTGCGTGGGCGCACGCGCTACAGCCGGCTGGTGGGGGCGGCCAGTGGCAGGCGCGCCGGCCGACGGAGGCGGCAGGCGGCGCAGCTGCGCGCCGGCGCACCCTGCACGCGGCGCCGTGCGGCCAAAGTAGGTCCTCGCGGGCCCGGTGCGAAGCGCGGTGGACATCTGCAGTGTGCTGGTCCGATTGAGGACTGTGTGCGCTGAGGATGCGCCGCCGCCCGGCGCTCGGCGCCGCGACGCCGTCTGCTGCTCGGTCGCCTCTGCGGTTCTCGCAGGTGGATTGTATCGCAGCTGTGCGGACGTGTTGGCGCGTGCGCTGTGCTGGGAGAGTTCGCTTCGGCACCCAAGTGGGGCTTTTGTCCTTCTGTGGCGCTGGCGTTGGAGCTGCCGGCCACCGTAGGTGGCGCGTGTTGTCTCCCGCCGGCAATGCCACGACAGCACGCTCCCGGGCCTCTGTCGGCAGCGGCAAGCTCAGTTGGGAGCACGGGTGGTCGCACCTAAAGCGTCTACTCGCCAAACTCCGGGCGATTGCGCCTCTCTCGAACCCGACCAAGTACTTAGGACGGCGCTGCGCGCCGCCGGGACCTGAGCGGGTTTCGAGGTGTATTGTGCAGGGGAGCTCAGCCTCCTCCTGTTTGCAGAATAATTGAGCGGACGCTTGCGTGTTCGCGCGGGCCCCCGGGACACACTCCCGGGCGGCCGGCTGCTCAGCTCTAGTTGACGCAGCTCCCTGGTTGATCCTGCCAGTAGTCATATGCTTGTCTCAAAGATTAAGCCATGCATGTCTCAGTACAAGCCGCATTAAGGTGAAACCGCGAATGGCTCATTAAATCAGTTATGGTTCCTTAGATCGTACCCACGTTACTTGGATAACTGTGGTAATTCTAGAGCTAATACATGCAAACAGAGTCCCGACCAGAGATGGAAGGGACGCTTTTATTAGATCAAAACCAATCGGTCGGCTCGTCCGGTCCGTTTGCCTTGGTGACTCTGAATAACTTTGGGCTGATCGCACGGTCCTCGTACCGGCGACGCATCTTTCAAATGTCTGCCTTATCAACTGTCGATGGTAGGTTCTGCGCCTACCATGGTTGTAACGGGTAACGGGGAATCAGGGTTCGATTCCGGAGAGGGAGCCTGAGAAACGGCTACCACATCCAAGGAAGGCAGCAGGCGCGCAAATTACCCACTCCCGGCACGGGGAGGTAGTGACGAAAAATAACGATACGGGACTCATCCGAGGCCCCGTAATCGGAATGAGTACACTTTAAATCCTTTAACGAGTATCTATTGGAGGGCAAGTCTGGTGCCAGCAGCCGCGGTAATTCCAGCTCCAATAGCGTATATTAAAGTTGTTGCGGTTAAAAAGCTCGTAGTTGGATTTGTGTCCCACGCTGTTGGTTCACCGCCCGTCGGTGTTTAACTGGCATGTATCGTGGGACGTCCTGCCGGTGGGGCGAGCTGAAGGCGTGCGACGCGCCTCGTGCGTGCTCGTGCGTCCCGAGGCGGACCCCGTTGCAATCCTACCAGGGTGCTCTTGAGTGAGTGTCTCGGTGGGCCGGCACGTTTACTTTGAACAAATTAGAGTGCTTAAAGCAGGCAAGCCCGCCTGAATACTGTGTGCATGGAATAATGGAATAGGACCTCGGTTCTATTTTGTTGGTTTTCGGAACCCGAGGTAATGATTAATAGGGACAGGCGGGGGCATTCGTATTGCGACGTTAGAGGTGAAATTCTTGGATCGTCGCAAGACGAACAGAAGCGAAAGCATTTGCCAAGTATGTTTTCATTAATCAAGAACGAAAGTTAGAGGTTCGAAGGCGATCAGATACCGCCCTAGTTCTAACCATAAACGATGCCAGCCAGCGATCCGCCGCAGTTCCTCCGATGACTCGGCGGGCAGCCTCCGGGAAACCAAAGCTTTTGGGTTCCGGGGGAAGTATGGTTGCAAAGCTGAAACTTAAAGGAATTGACGGAAGGGCACCACCAGGAGTGGAGCCTGCGGCTTAATTTGACTCAACACGGGAAACCTCACCAGGCCCGGACACCGGAAGGATTGACAGATTGATAGCTCTTTCTTGATTCGGTGGGTGGTGGTGCATGGCCGTTCTTAGTTGGTGGAGCGATTTGTCTGGTTAATTCCGATAACGAACGAGACTCTAGCCTGCTAACTAGTCGCGTGACATCCTTCGTGCTGTCAGCGATTACTTTTCTTCTTAGAGGGACAGGCGGCTTCTAGCCGCACGAGATTGAGCAATAACAGG
>NW_025726185.1:0-118853 GCF_021461395.2 Schistocerca americana | reverse complement strand
ATTGAATCTCGACGCAATTTGAGAGTTCCATCGGCATTAGGGGGCCATGAACGTTACAATTAACTATCATTTTTGCGTCGGGTTCGAAAAACTAGGCTAACAAGAGAACGACCATAAGGTGCCCGAGGCAGCATTAGACCCTTGGAGACAAGTCGGCTGGAGGACGATGTATTGAATCTCGACTCAATTTGAGAGTTCTGTCGTCATCAGGAGGCGCTGAACGTTACTATTCACTATCATTTTTGCGTCGGATTCGAAAATCTAGACTCACAGGAGAACGACCATAGGTGCCCGAGGCAGCATTAGACCCTTGGAGAAAAGTCGGCTGGAGGACGATGTATTGAATCTCGTCGCAATTTGAGTGTCCCATCGTCATTACAAGGCCCTAAACGTTACAATTACAATTAACAATCTCGACGCAATTTGAGTGTTCCATCGTCATTACAAGGCCCTGAAAGTTACAATTAACTATCATTTTTGCGTCGGATTCGAAAATCTAGACTCACAGGAGAACGACCATAAGGTGCCCGAGGCAGCAATAGACCCTTGGAGACAAGTCGGCTGGAGGACGATGTATTGGATCGCGACGCAATGTGAGTCTTCTATCGTCATTAGGAGGCGCTGAACGTTACAATTCACTATCATTTTTGCGTCGGATTCGAAAATCTAGACTCACAGGAGAAGGACCAGTCCCGAGGCAGCGATATCCCCTTGGAGACAAGTCGGCTGGAGGCCGATGTATTGAATCTCGACGCAATTTGAGTGTTCCATCGTCATTAGAAGGCCCTGAACGTTACAATTAACTATCATTTTTGCGTCGGATACGAAAATCTAGACTCACAGGAGAACGACCATAAGGTGCCCGAGGCAGCAATTGACCCTTGGAGACAAGTCGGCTGGAGGACGATGTATTGAATCTCGGACGCAATTTGAGAGTTCCATCGTCATTAGGCGGCCCTGAACGTTAAAATTAACTATCATTTTTGCGTCGGATTCGAAAATCTACTCACAGGAGAAGTTCATACGGTGCTCGAGACATCAATATCCCCTTGGAGACAATTCCGCTGGAGGCCGATGTATTGAATCTCGAAACAATTTGTGTTTTCCATCGGCATTAGGAGGCCCTGAACGTTACAATTAACTATCATTTTTGCGTCGGATTCGATAATCCTAAACTCACAGGAGAACGACCATAAGGTGCCCGAGGCAGCAATAGACCCTTGGAGACAAGTCGGCTGGAGGCCGATGTATTGAATTTCGACGCAATTTGAGTGTTCCATCGTCATTACAAGGCCCTGAACGTTACAATTAACTATCATTTTTGCGTCGGATTCGAAAATCTAGACTCACAGGAGAACGACCATAAGTTGCCCGAGGCAGCAATAGACCCTTGGAGACAAGTCGGCTGGAGGCCGATGTATTGAATCTCGAAACAATTTGAGTGTTCCATCGGCATTAGGAGGCCCTGAACGTTACAATTAACTATCATTTTTGCGTCGGATTCGAAAATCTAGACTCACAGGAGAACGACCATAAGGTGCCCGAGGCAGCAATAGACCCTTGGAGACAAATCGGCTGGAGGATGATGTATTGAATCTCGACGCAATTTGAGAGTTCCATCGTCATTAGGCGGCCCTGAACGTTACAATTAACTATCATTTTTGCGATGGATTCGAAAATCTAGACTTACAAGAGAACGACCATAAAGTGCCCGAGGCAGCATTAGATCCTTGGAGACAAGTCGGCTGGAGGACGATGTATTGGATCGCGACGCAATTTGAGTCTTCTATCGTCATTAGGAGGCACTGAACGTTACAATTAACTATCATTTATGCGTCGGATTCGAAAATCTAGACTCACAGGAGAAGGACCACGTGGTACCCGAGGCAGCGATTTCCCCTTGGAGACAAGTCGGCTGGAGGCCGATGTATTGGATCGCGACGCAATTTGAGTCTTCTATCGTCATTAGGAGGCGCTGAACGTTACAATTTACTATCATTTTTGCGTCGGATTCGAAAATCTAAACTCACAGGGGAACGACCATACGGTGCCCGAAGCAGCTATTGACCCTTGGAGACAAGTCGGTTGGAGGACGATGTATTGGATCGCGACGCAAAACGAGTGTTCCATTGTCATTACAAGGCCCTGAACGTTACAATTAACTATCATTTTTGCGCCGGGTCCGAAAATCTAGAATCACAGGAGAACGACCATAAGGTGCCCGAGGCAGCAATAGACCCTTGGAGACAAGTCGACTGGAGGACAATGTATTGAGTCTCGACGCAATTTGAGTGTTCCATCGTCATTACAAGGCCCTGAACGTTACAATTAACTATCATTTTTGCGTCGGATTCGAAAATCTAGACTCACAGGAGAAAGATCATATTGTGCCCGAGACAGCAATATCCCCTTGGAGACAAGTCGGCTGGAGGACGATGTATTGAATCTCGATGCAATTTGAGTGTTCCATCGTCATTAGAAAGCCCTGAACGTTACAATTAACTATCATTTTTGCGTCGGATACAAAAATCTAGACTCACAGCAGACGAACCATTTGGTGCCCGAGGCAGCAATAGACCCTTGGAGACAAATCGGCTGGAGGATGATGTATTGAATCTCGACGCAATTTGAGAGTTCCATCGTCATTAGGCGGCCCTGAACGTTACAATTAACTATCATTTTTGCGATGGATTCGAAAATCTAGACTTACAAGAGAACGACCATAAAGTGCCCGTGGCAGCATTGGATCCTTGGAGACAAGTCGGCTGGAGGACGATGTATTGGATCGCGACGCAATTTGAGTGTTCTATCGTCGTTAGGAGGCCCTGAATGTTACAATTAACTATCAGTTTTTCGTCGGATTCGAAAATCAGGACTCACAGCAGATGAAACATTTGGTGCCCGAGGCAGCAATATCCCCTTGGAGACAAATCGGCTGGAGGACGATGTATTGAATCCCGACGCAATTTGAGAGATATATCGTCATCAGGAGGCGCTGAACGTTACTATTCACCATCATTTTTGCGTCGGATTCTAAAATCTAGACTCACAGGAGAAAGACCATAAGGTGCCCGAGGCAGCAATAGACCCTTGGAGACAAGTCGGCTGGAGGCCGATGTATTGAATCTCGACACAATTTGAGTGTTTCATCGGCATTAGGAGGCCGTGAATGTTATAATTAACTATCATTTTTGCGTCGAATTCGATAATCTAAACTCACAGGAGAACGACCATAAGGTGCCGGAGGCAGCAATAGACCCTTGGAGACAAATCGGCTGGAGGCCGATGTATTGAATCTCGACGCAATTTGAGTGTTCCATCGTCATTACAAGGCCCTGAACGTTACAATTAACTATCTTTTTTGCGTCGGATTAGAAAATCTAGACTCACAGGGGAACGACCATAAGGTGCCCGAGGCAGCAATAGACCCTTGGAGACAAGTCGGCTGGAGGCCGATGTATTGAATGTCGACGCAATTTGAGTGTTCCATCGGCATTAGGAGGCCCTGAACGTTACAATTAACTATCATTTTTGCGTCGGATTCGAAAATCTAGACTCACAGGAGAACGACCATAAGGTGCCCGAGGCAGCAATAGACCCTTGGAGACAAGTCGGCTGGAGGCCGATGTATTGAATCTCGACGCAATTTGAGTGTTCCATCGTCATTACAAGGCCCTGAACGTTACAATTAACTATTATTTTTGCGTACGATTCGAAAATCTAGACTCACAGGAGAACGACCATAAGGTGCCCGAGGCAGCAATAGACCCTTGGAGACAAGTCGGCTGGATGACGATGTATTGAATCTCGACGTAATTTGAGTGTCCCATCGTCATTACAAGGCCCTAAACGTTACAATTAACTATCATTTTTGCGTCGGATTCGATAATCTAAACTCACAGGGGAACGACCATACGGTGCCCGAGGCAGCTATTGACCCTTGGAGACAAGTCGGTTGGAGGACGATCTATTGGATCGCGACGCAAAATGAGTGTCCCATCGTCATTAGAAGGCCCTGAACGTTACAATTAACTGTCAGTTTTTCGTCGGATTCGAAAATCTGGACTCACAGCAGACGAACCATTTGGTGCCCGAGGCAGCAATATCCCCTTGGAGACAAATCGGCTGGAGGACGATGTATTGAATCCCGACGCAATTTGAGTCTTCTATCGTCATTAGGAGGCGCTGAACGTTACAATTCACTATCATTTTTGCGTCGGATTCGAAAATCTAGACTCACAGGAGAAGGATCATATTGTGCCCGAGACAGCAATATCCCCTTGGAGACAAGTCGGCTGGAGGACGATGTGTTGAATCTCGACGCAATTTGAGTGTCCTATCGTCATTAGGAGGCCCTAAACGTTACAATTAACTATCATTTTTGCGTCGGATTCGAAAATCTAGACTTACAAGAGAACGACTATAAGGTGCCCGAGGCAGCATTACACCCTTTGAGACAAGTCGGCTGGAGGACGATGTATTGAATCTCGACGCAATTTGAGAGATCTATCGTCATCAGGAGGCGCTGAACGTTACTATTCACTATCATTTTTGAGTCGGATTCGATAATCTAAACTCACAGGAGAACGACCATACGGTGCCCGAGGCAGCAACAGACCCTTGGAGACAAGTCGGCTGGAGGCCGGTGTATTGAATATCGACGCAATTTGAGTGTTCCGTCGTCATTAGGAGGCCATAAACGTTACAATTAATTATAATTTTTCGTCGGATTCGATAATCTAAACTCACAGGAAAACGACCATAAGGTGCCCGAGGCAGCATTAGACCCTTGGAGACAAGTCGGCTGGAGGACGATGTATTGAATCTCGACGTAATTTGAGTGTCCCATCGTCATTACAAGGCCCTAAACGTTACAATTAACTATCATTTTTGCGTCGGATTCGATAATCTAAACTCACAGGAGAACGACCATACGGTGCCCGAGGCAGCAACACCCTTAGAGTCAAGTCGGCGGGAGGCCGATGTATTGAATCGCGACGCAATTTGAGTGTACCATCGTCATTACATGGCCCTGAACGTTACAATTAACTATCATTTTTGCGTCGGATTCGAAAATCTAGACTCACAGGAGAACGACCATAAGGTGCCCGAAGGCAGCAATAGACCCTTGGAGACAAATCGGCTGGTGGCCGATGTATTGAATCTCGACGCAATTTGAGTGTTCCATCGGCATTAGGAGGCCCTGAACGTTACAATTAACTATCATTTTTGCGTCGGATTCGATAATCTAAACTCACAGGAGAACGACCATAAGGTGCCCGAGGCAGCAATTGACCCATGGAGACACGTCGGCTGGAGGCCGATGTATTGAATCTCGACGCAATTTGAGTGTTCCATCGTCATTACAAGGCCCTGAACGTTACAATTAACAATCATTTTTGCGTCGGATTCGAAAATCTAGACTCACAGGAAAACGACCATAAGGTGCCCGAGGCAGCATTAGACCCTAGGAGACAAGTCGGCTGGAGGCCGATGTATTGAATCTCGACGCAATTTGAGTGTTTCATCGGCATTAGGTGGCCCTGAGCGTTACAATTAACTATCATTTTTGCGTCGGATTCGATAATATAAACTCACTGGAGAACGACCATAAGCTGCCCGAGGCAGCAACAGACCCTTGGAGACAAGTCGGCTGGAGGACGATGTATTGAATCTCGACGCAATTTGAGGGTTTCATTGTCATTACAAGGCCCTGAACGTTACAATTAACTATCATTTTTGCGTCGGATTCGGAAATCTAGACTCACAGGAGAACGACCATAAGGTGCCCGAGGCAGCAATAGACCCTTGGAGACAAGTCGGGTGGAGGAGGATGTATTGGATCGCGACGCAATTTGAGTCTTCTATCGTCATTAGGAGGCCCTGAATGTTACAATTAACTATCAGTTTTTCGTCGGATTCGAAAATCTAGACTCAGAGGAGAACGACCATAAGGTGCCCGAGGCAGCATCACCCTTGGAGACAAGTCGGCGGGAGGCCGATGTATTGAATCTCGACGCAATTTGAGTGTTCCATCGTCGTTACATGGCCCTGAACGTTACAATTAACTATTATTTTTGCGTCGGATTCGAAAATCTAGACGCACAGGAGAACGACTATAAGGTGCCCGAGGCAGCAATATACCCTTGGAGACAAGTCGGCTGGAGGCCGATGTATTCAATCTCGACGCAATTTGAGTGTTCCATCGGCATTAGGAGGCCCTGAACGTTACAATTAACTATCATTTTTGCGTCGGGTTCGAAAATCTAGACTCACAGGAGAACGACGATAAGGTGCCGAGGCAGCAATAGACCCTTGGAGACAAGTCGGCTGGAGGACGATGTATTGAATCTCGACGCAATTTGAGAGTTCCATCGTCATTAGGCGGCCCTGAACGTTACAATTAACTATCATTTTTGCGTCGGATTCGAAAATCTAGACTTACAAGAGAACGACCATAAAGTGCCCGTGGCAGCATTGGATCCTTGGAGACAAGTCGGCTGGAGGACGATGTATTGGATCGCGACGCAATTTGAGTGTTCTATCGTCATTAGGAGGCCCTGAATGTTACAATTAACTATCAGTTTTTCGTCGGATTCGAAAATCTGGACTCACAGCAGATGAAACATTTGGTGCCCGAGGCAGCAATATCCCCTTGGAGACAAATCGGCTGGAGGACGATGTATTGAATCCCGACGCAATTTGAGAGATCTATCGTCATCAGGAGGCGCTTAACGTTACTATTCACTATCATTTTTGCGTCGGATTCTAAAATCTAGACTCACAGGAGAAAGATCATATGGTGCCCGAGGCAGCAACAGACCCTTGGAGACAATGTCGGCTGGAGGCCGATGTATTGAATATCGACGCAATTTGAGTGTTCCATCGTTATTAGGGGGCCCTAAACGTTACAATTAACTATCTTTTTTGCGTCGGATTCGATAATCTAAACTCACAGGAAAACGACCATAAGGTGCCCGAGGCAGCATTAGACCCTTGGAGACAAGTCGGCTGGAGGACGATGTATTGAATCTCGACGCAATTTGAGTGTCCCATCGTCATTACAAGGCCCTAAACGTTACAATTAACTATCATTTTTGCGTCGGATTCGATAATCTAAACTCACAGGAGAACGACCATAAGGTGCCAGAGGCAGCATCACCCTTGGAGACAAGTCGGCGGGAGGCCGATGTATTGAATCTCGACGCAATTTGAGTTTTCCATCGTCGTTACATGGCCCTGAACGTTACAATTAACTATCATTTTGGCGTCGGATTCGAAAATCTAGACTCACAGGAGAACGACCATAAGGTGCCCGAGGCAGCAATAGACCCTTGGAGACAAGTCGGCTGGTGGCCGATGTATTGAATCTCGACGCAATTTGAGTGTTCCATCGGCATTAGGAGGCCCTGAACGTTACAATTAACTATCATTCTTGCGTCGGATTCGATAATCTAAACTCACAGGAGAACGACCATAAGGTGCCCGAGGCAGCAATAGACCCATGGAGACACGTCGGCTGGAGGCCGATGTATTGAATCTCGACGCAATTTGAGTGTTCCATCGTCATGACAAGGCCCTAATCGTTACAATTAACTATCATTTTTGCGTCGGATTCGAAAATCTAGACTCACAGGAGAACGACCATAAGGTGCCCGAGGCAGCAACAGACCCGTGGAGACAAGTCGGCTGGAGGACGATGTAATGAATCTCGACGCTATTTGAGTGTTCCATTGTCATTACAAGGCCCTGAACGTTACAATTAACTATCATTTTTGCGTCGGATTCGAAAATCGAGACTCACAGGAGAACGACCATAAGGTGCCCGAGGCAGCAATAGACCCTTGGAGACAAGTCGGCTGGAGGAGGATGTATTGGATCGCGACGCAATTTGAGTCTTCTATCGTCATTAGGAGGCGCTGAACGTTTCAATTCACTATCATTTTTGCGTCGGATTCGAAAATCTAGACTCACAGGAGAAGGACCATGTGGTGCCCGAGGCAGCGATATCCCCTTGGAGACAAGTTGGCTGGAGGCCGATGTATTGAATCTCGACGCAATTTGAGTGTTCCATCGTCATTACAAGGCCCCAAACGATACAATTAACTATCATTTTTTGCGTCGGATTCGAAAATCTAGACTCACAGGAGAACGACCATAAGGTGCACGAGGCAGCAATAGACCCTTGGAGACAAGTCGGCTGGAGGCCGATGTATTGAATCTCGACACAATTTGAGTGTTCCATCGGCATTAGGAGGCCCTGAACGTTACAATTAACTATCATTTTTGCGTCGGATTCGATAATCTAAACTCACAGGAGAACGACCATAAGGTGCCCGGGGCAGCAATTGACCCTTGGAGACAAGTCGGCTGGAGGCCGATGTATTGAATCTTGACGCAATTTGAGTGTTCCATCGTCATTACAAGGCCCTGAACGTTACAATTAACTATCATTTTTGCGTCGGATTCGAAAATCTAGACTCACAGGAGAACGACCATAAGGTGCCCGAGGCAACAATAGACCCTTAGAGACAAGTCGGCTGGAGGACGATGTATTGAATCTCGACGCAATTTGAGAGTTCCAACGTCATTAGGCGGCATTGAACGTTACAATTAACTGTCATTTTTGCGTCGGATTCGAAAATCTAGACTTACAAGACAACGACCATAAACTGCCCGAAGCAGCATTAGATCCTTGGAGACAAGTCGGCTGGAGGACGATGTATTGAATCTCGACGCAATTTGTGTGTTCCATCGTCATTACAAGGCCCTGAACGTTACAATTAACTATCATTTTTGCGTCGGATTAGAAAATCTAGACTCACAGGAGAACGACCATAAGGTGCCCGAGGCAGCAATAGACCCTTGGAGACAAGTCGGCTGGAGGACGATGTATTGGATCGCGACGCAATTTGAGTCTTCTATCGTCATTAGGAGGCGCTGAACGTTACAATTAACTATCATTTTTGCGTCGGATTCGAAAATCTAGACTCACAGGAGAAGGACCATGTGGTGCCCGAGGCAGCGATATCCCCTTGGAGACAAGTCGGCTGGAGGCCGATGTATTGAATCTCGACGCAATTTGAGTGTTCCATCGTCATTACAAGGCCCTGAACGTTACAATTAACTATCATTTTTGCGTCGGATTCGAAAATCAAGACTCACAGGAGAACGACCATAAGGTGCCGGAGGCAGCAATAGACCCTTGGAGACAAGTCGGCTGGAGGCCGATGTATTGAATCTCGACACAATTTGAGTGTTTCATCGGCATTAGGAGGCCCTGAACGTTATAATTAACTATCATTTTTGCGTCGGATTCGATAATCTAAACTCACAGGGGAACGACCATACGGTGCCCGAGGCAGCTATTGACCCTTGGAGACAAGTCGGTTGGAGGACGATGTATTGGATCGCGACGCAAAATGAGTATCCCATCGTCATTAGAAGGCCCTGAACGTTACAATTAACTATCATTTATGCGTCGGATTCGAAAATCTACTCACAGGAGAAGTTCATACGGTGCTCGAGACAGCAATATCCCCTTCGAGACAAGTCCGCTGGAGGCCGATGTATTGAATCTCGACGCAATTTGAGAGTTCCATCGGCATTAGGGGGCCATGAACGTTACAATTAACTATCATTTTTGCGTCGGGTCCGAAAAACTAGGCTAACAAGAGAACGACCATAAGGTGCCCGAGGCAGCATTAGACCCTTGGAGACAAGTCGGCTGGAGGACGATGTATTGAATCTCGACTCAATTTGAGAGTTCTGTCGTCATCAGGAGGCGCTGAACGTTACTATTCACTATCATTTTTGCGTCGGATTCGAAAATCTAGACTCACAGGAGAACGACCATAAGGTGCCCGAGGCAGCATTAGACCCTTGGAGAAAAGTCGGCTGGAGGACGATGTATTGAATCTCGTCGCAATTTGAGTGTCCCATCGTCATTACAAGGCCCTAAACGTTACAATTACAATTAACAATCTCGACGCAATTTGAGTGTTCCATCGTCATTACAAGGCCCTGAAAGTTACAATTAACTATCATTTTTGCGTCGGATTCGAAAATCTAGACTCACAGGAGAACGACCATAAGGTGCCCGAGGCAGCAATAGACCCTTGGAGACAAGTCGGCTGGAGGACGATGTATTGGATCGCGACGCAATGTGAGTCTTCTATCGTCATTAGGAGGCGCTGAACGTTACAATTCACTATCATTTTTGCGTCGGATTCGAAAATCTAGACTCACAGGAGAAGGACCATGTGGTCCCCGAGGCAGCGATATCCCCTTGGAGACAAGTCGGCTGGAGGCCGATGTATTGAATCTCGACGCAATTTGAGTGTTCCATCGTCATTAGAAGGCCCTGAACGTTACAATTAACTATCATTTTTGCGTCGGATACGAAAATCTAGACTCACAGGAGAACGACCATAAGGTGCCCGAGGCAGCAATTGACCCTTGGAGACAAGTCGGCTGGAGGACGATGTATTGAATCTCGACGCAATTTGAGAGTTCCATCGTCATTAGGCGGCCCTGAACGTTAAAATTAACTATCATTTTTGCGTCGGATTCGAAAATCTACTCACAGGAGAAGTTCATACGGTGCTCGAGACATCAATATCCCCTTGGAGACAATTCCGCTGGAGGCCGATGTATTGAATCTCGAAACAATTTGTGTTTTCCATCGGCATTAGGAGGCCCTGAACGTTACAATTAACTATCATTTTTGCGTCGGATTCGATAATCTAAACTCACAGGAGAACGACCATAAGGTGCCCGAGGCAGCAATAGACCCTTGGAGACAAGTCGGCTGGAGGCCGATGTATTGAATTTCGACGCAATTTGAGTGTTCCATCGTCATTACAAGGCCCTGAACGTTACAATTAACTATCATTTTTGCGTCGGATTCGAAAATCTAGACTCACAGGAGAACGACCATAAGTTGCCCGAGGCAGCAATAGACCCTTGGAGACAAGTCGGCTGGAGGCCGATGTATTGAATCTCGAAACAATTTGAGTGTTCCATCGGCATTAGGAGGCCCTGAACGTTACAATTAACTATCATTTTTGCGTCGGATTCGAAAATCTAGACTCACAGGAGAACGACCATAAGGTGCCCGAGGCAGCAATAGACCCTTGGAGACAAATCGGCTGGAGGATGATGTATTGAATCTCGACGCAATTTGAGAGTTCCATCGTCATTAGGCGGCCCTGAACGTTACAATTAACTATCATTTTTGCGATGGATTCGAAAATCTAGACTTACAAGAGAACGACCATAAAGTGCCCGAGGCAGCATTAGATCCTTGGAGACAAGTCGGCTGGAGGACGATGTATTGGATCGCGACGCAATTTGAGTCTTCTATCGTCATTAGGAGGCACTGAACGTTACAATTAACTATCATTTATGCGTCGGATTCGAAAATCTAGACTCACAGGAGAAGGACCATGTGGTACCCGAGGCAGCGATTTCCCCTTGGAGACAAGTCGGCTGGAGGCCGATGTATTGGATCGCGACGCAATTTGAGTCTTCTATCGTCATTAGGAGGCGCTGAACGTTACAATTTACTATCATTTTTGCGTCGGATTCGAAAATCTAAACTCACAGGGGAACGACCATACGGTGCCCGAAGCAGCTATTGACCCTTGGAGACAAGTCGGTTGGAGGACGATGTATTGGATCGCGACGCAAAACGAGTGTTCCATTGTCATTACAAGGCCCTGAACGTTACAATTAACTATCATTTTTGCGCCGGGTCCGAAAATCTAGAATCACAGGAGAACGACCATAAGGTGCCCGAGGCAGCAATAGACCCTTGGAGACAAGTCGACTGGAGGACAATGTATTGAGTCTCGACGCAATTTGAGTGTTCCATCGTCATTACAAGGCCCTGAACGTTACAATTAACTATCATTTTTGCGTCGGATTCGAAAATCTAGACTCACAGGAGAAAGATCATATTGTGCCCGAGACAGCAATATCCCCTTGGAGACAAGTCGGCTGGAGGACGATGTATTGAATCTCGATGCAATTTGAGTGTTCCATCGTCATTAGAAAGCCCTGAACGTTACAATTAACTATCATTTTTGCGTCGGATACAAAAATCTAGACTCACAGCAGACGAACCATTTGGTGCCCGAGGCAGCAATATCCCCTTGGAGACAAATCGGCTGGAGGACGATGTATTGAATCCCGACGCAATTTGAGTCTTCTATCGTCATTAGGAGGCGCTGAACGTTACAATTCACTATCATTTTTGCGTCGGATTCGAAAATCTAGACTCACAGGAGAAGGATCAAATTGTGCCCGAGACTGCAATATCCCCTTGGAGACAAGTCGGCTGGAGGACGATGTATTGAATCTCGACGCAATTTGAGTGTCACATCGTCATTAGGAGGCCCTAAACGTTACAATTAACTATCATTTTTGCGTCGGATTCGATAATCTAAACTCACAGGGGAACGACCATACGGTGCCCGAGGCAGCTATTGACCCTTGGAGACAAGTCGGTTGGAGGACGATGTATTGGATCGCGACGCAAAATGAGTGTTCCATCGTCATTACAAGGCCCTGAACCTTACAATTAACTATCAGTTTCGCGTCGGATTCGAAAATCTACTCACAGGAGAAGTTCATACGGTGCTCGAGACAGCAATATACCCCTTGGAGACAGATCGGCTGGAGGACGATGTATTGAATCTCGACGCAATTTGAGTGTTCCATTTACATTAGGATGCCCTGAACGTTACAATTAACTATCATTTTTGCGTCTTGTTCGAAAATCTAGACTCACAAGAGAACGACCATAAGGTGCCCGAGGCAGCAATAGACCCTTGGAGACAAGTCGGCTGGAGGACGATGTATTGAATCTCGACGCAATTTGAGTGTTCCATCGTCATTACAAGGCCCTGAACGTTACAATTAACTATCATTTTTGCGTCGGATTCGAAAATCTAGACTCACAGGAGAAAGATCATATTGTGCCCGAGACAGCAATATCCCCTTGGAGACAAGTCGGCTGGAGGACGATGTATTGGATCGCGACGCAATTTGAGTGTTCCTTCGTCATTAGGAGGCCCTGAATGTTACAATTAACTATCAGTTTTTCGTCGGATTCGAAAATCTAGACTCACAGCAGACGAACCATTTGGTGCCCGAGGCAGCAATATCCCCTTGGAGACAAATCGGCTGGAGGACGATGTATTGAAGCCCGACGCAATTTGAGTCTTCTATCGTCATTAGGAGGCGCTGAACGTTACAATTCACTATTATTTTTGCGTCGGATTCCAAAATCTAGAACCACAGGAGAAGGATCATATTGTGCCCGAGACAGCAATATCCCCTTGGAGACAAGTCGGCTGGAGGACGATGTATTGGATCGCGACGCAAATTGAGTGTTCCATCGTCATTAGGAGGCCCTGAATGTTACAATTAACTATCAGTTTTTCGTCGGATTCGAAAATCTAAACTCACAGGAGAACGACCATAAGGTGCCCGAGGCAGCAATAGACCGTTGGAGACAAGTCGGCTGGAGGCCGATGTATTGAATCTCGACGCAATTTGAGTGTTCCATCGTCATTACAAGGCCCTGAACCTTACAATTAACTATCAGTTTCACGTCGGATTCGAAAATCTACTCACAGGAGAAGTTCATACGGTGCTCGAGACAGCAATATACCCCTTGGAGACAAATCGGCTGGAGGACGATGTATTGAATCTCGACGCAATTTGAGTGTTCCATCGTCATTAGAAGGCCCTGAACGTTACAATTAACTATGATTTTTGCGTCGGATTCGAAAATCTAGACTCACAGGAGAACGACCATAAGGGGCCCGAGGCAGCAATAGACCCTTGGAGACAAGTCGGCTGGAGGCCGATGTATTGAATCTCGACGCAATTTGAGTGTTCCATCGGCATTAGGAAGCCCTAAACGTTAAAATTAACTATCGATTTTGCGTCGGATTCGAAAATCTACTCACAGGAGAAGTTCATACGGTGCTCGAGACAGCAATATCCCCTTGGAGACAATTCCGCTTGAGGCCGATGTATTGAATCTCGACGCAATTTGAGAGTTCTATCGTCATCAGGAGGCGCTGAACGTTACTATTCACTATCATTTTTGCGTCGGATTCGAAAATCTAGACTTACAGGAGAAGGATCGTATGGTGCCCGAGGCAGCAACAGACCCTTGGAGACAAGTCTCCTGGAGGCCGATGTATTGAATATCGACGCAATTTGAGTGTTCCATCGTCATTAGGAGGCCCTAAACGTTACAATTAACTATAATTTTTGCGTCGGATTCGATAATCTAAACTCACAGGAGAACGACCATAAGGTGCCCGAGGCAGCAATAGACCCTTGGAGACAAGTCGGCTGGAGGCCGATGTATTGAATCTCGACGCAATTTGAGTGTTCCATCGGCATTAGGAGGCCCTGAACGTTATAATTAACTATCATTTTTGCGTCGGATTCGATAATCTAAACTCACAGGAGAACGACCATAAGGTGCCCGAGGCAGCAATAGACCCTTGGAGACAAGTCGGCTGGAGGCCGATGTATTGAATCTCGACGCAATTTGAGTGTTCCATCGTCATTACAAGGCCCTGAACGTTACAATTAACTATCATTTTTGCGTCGGATTCGAAAATCTAGACTCACAGGAGAAAGATCATATTGTGCCCGAGACAGCAATATCCCCTTGGAGACAAGTCGGCTGGAGGACGATGTATTGGATCGCGACGCAATTTGGGTGTTCCATCGTCATTAGGAGGCCCTGAATGTTGCAATTAACTATCAGTTTTTCGTCGGATTCGAAAATCTAGACTCACAGCAGACGAACCATTTGGTGCCCGAGGCAGCAATATCCCCTTGGAGACAAATCGGCTGGAGGACGATGTATTGAAGCCCGACGCAATTTGAGTCTTCTATCGTCATTAGGAGGCGCTGAACGCTACAATTCACTATCATTTTTGCGTCGGATTCGAAAATCTAGACTCACAGGAGAAGGATCATATTGTGCCCGAGACAGCAATATCCCCCTGGAGGCAAGTCGGCTGGAGGACGATGTATTGAATCTCGACGCAATTTGAGTGTCCGATCGTCATTAGGAGGCCCTAAACGTTACAATTAACTATCATTTTTGCGTCGGTTTCGATAATCTAAACTCACAGGGGAACGACCATACGGTGCCCGAGGCAGCTATTGACCCTTGGAGACAAGTCGGTTGGAGGACGATGTATTGGATCGCGACGCAAATTGAGTGTTCCATCGTCATTAGGAGGCCCTGAATGTTACAATTAACTATCAGTTTTTCGTCGGATTCGAAAATCTAAACTCACAGGAGAACGACCATAAGGTGCCCGAGGCAGCAATAGACCGTTGGAGACAAGTCGGCTGGAGGCCGATGTATTGAATCTCGACGCAATTTGAGTGTTCCATCGTCATTACAAGGCCCTGAACCTTACAATTAACTATCAGTTTCGCGTCGGATTCGAAAATCTACTCACAGGAGAAGTTCATACGGTGCTCGAGACAGCAATATACCCCTTGGAGACAAATCGGCTGGAGGACGATGTATTGAATCTCGACGCAATTTGAGTGTTCCATCGTCATTAGAAGGCCCTGAACGTTACAATTAACTATGATTTTTGCGTCGGATTCGAAAATCTAGGCTCACAGGAGAACGACCATAAGGTGCCCGAGGCAGCAATAGACCCTTGGAGACAAGTCGGCTGGAGGCCGATGTATTGAATCTCGACGCAATTTGAGTGTTCCATCGGCATTAGGAAGCCCTGAACGTTAAAATTAACTATCAATTTTGCGTCGGATTCGAAAATCTACTCACAGGAGAAGTTCATACGGTGCTCGAGACAGCAATATCCCCTTGGAGACAATTCCGCTAGAGGCCGATGTATTGAATCTCGACGCAATTTGAGAGTTCTATCGTCATCAGGAGGCGCTGAACGTTACTATTCACTATCATTTTTGCGTCGGATTCGAAAATCTAGACTTACAGGAGAAGGATCGTATGGTGCCCGAGGCAGCAACAGACCCTTGGAGACAAGTGTCCTGGAGGCCGATGTATTGAATATCGACGCAATTTGAGTGTTCCATCGTCATTAGGAGGCCCTAAACGTTACAATTAACTATAATTTTTGCGTCGGATTCGATAATCTAAACTCACAGGAGAACGACCATAAGGTACCCGAGGCAGCAATAGACCCTTGGAGACAAGTCGGCTGGAGGCCGATGTATTGAATCTCGACGCAATTTGAGTGTTCCATCGGCATTAGGAGGCCCTGAACGTTATAATTAACTATCATTTTTGCGTCGGATTCGATAATCTAAACTCACAGGAGAACGACCATAAGGTGCCCGAGGCAGCAATAGACCCTTGGAGACAAGTCGGCTGGAGGCCGATGTATTGAATCTCGACGCAATTTGAGTGTTCCATCGTCATTACAAGGCCCTGAACGTTACAATTAACTATCATTTTTGCGTCGGATTCGAAAATCTAGACTCACAGGAGAACGACCATAATGTGCCCGAGGCAGCAATAGACCCTTGGAGACAAGTCGGCTGGAGGCCGATGTATTGAATCTCGACGCAATTTGAGTGTTCCATCGGCATTAGGAGGCCCTGAACGTTACAATTAACTATCATTTTTGCGTCGGGTTCGAAAATCTAGACTCACAGGAGAACGACCATAAGGTGCCCTAAGCAGCAATAGACCCTTTGAGACAAGTCGGCTGGAGGACGATGTATTGAATCTCGACGCAATTTGAGAGTTAGATCGTCATTAGGCGGCCCTGAACGTTACAATTAACTATCATTTTTGGGTCGGATTCGAAAATCTAGACTTACAAGAGAACGACCATAAAGTGCCCGAGGCAGCATTAGATCCTTCGAGACAAGTCGGCTGGAGGACGATGTATTAGATCGAGACGCAATTTGAGTGTTCCATCGTCATTAGGAGGCCCTGAATGTTACAATTAACTATCATTTTTGCGTCGGATTCGAAAATCTAGACTCACAGGAGAACGACCATACGGTGCCCGAGGCAGCATCAGACCCTTGGAGACAAGTCGGCTGGAGGACGATGTATTGAATCTCGACGCAATTTGAGTGTTCCATCGTCATTACAAGGCCCTGAACGTTACAATTAACTATCATTTTTGCGTCGGATTCGAAAATCTAGACTCACAGGAGAACGGCCATAAGGTGCCCGAGGCAGCAATAGACCCTTGGAGACAAGTCGGCTGGAGGACGATGTATTGGATCGCGACGCAATTTGAGTCTTCTATCGTCATTAGGAGGCGCTGAACGTTACAATTCACTATCATTTTTGCGTCGGATTCGAAAATCTAGACTCACAGGAGAAGGACCATGTCGTGCCCGAGGCAGCGATATCCCCTTGGAGACAAGTCGGCTGGAGGCCGATGTATTGAATCTCGACGCAATTTGAGTGTTCCATCGTCATTAGAAGGCCCTGAACGTTACAATTAACTATCATTTTTGCGTCGGATACGAAAATCTAGACTCACAGGAGAACGACCACAAGGTGCCCGAGGCAGCATTAGACCCTTGGAGACAAGTCGGCTGGAGGACGATGTATTGGATCGCGACGCAATTTGAGTGTTCCATCGGCATTAGGAGGCCCTGAACGTTACAATTAACTATCATTTTTGCGTCGGGTTCGAGAATCTAGACTCACAGGAGAACGACCGTAAGGTGCCCGAGGCAGTAATAGACCCTTGGAGACAAGTCGGCTGGAGGACGATGTATTGAATCTCGACGCAATTTGAGTGTTCCATCGGCATTAGGAGGCCCTGAACGTTAAAATTAACTATAATTTTTTGTCGGATTCGATAATCTAAACTCACAGGAGAACGACCATAAGGTGCCCGAGGCAGCATTAGACCCTTGGAGACAAGTCGGCTGGAGGACGATGTATTGAATCTCGACGCAATTTGAGTGTCCCATCGTCATTACAAGGCCCTAAACGTTACAATTGACTATCATTTTTGCGTCGGATTCGATAATCTAAACTCACAGGAGAACGACCATAAGGTGCCCGAGGCAGCAACAGACCCTTGGAGACAAGTCGGCGGGAGGCCGATGTATTGAATCTCGACGCAATTTGAGTGTTCCATCGTCATTACAAGGCCCTGAACGTTACAATTAACTATCATTTTAGCGTCGGATTCGAAAATCTAGACTAACAGGACAACGACCATAAGGTGCCCGAGGCAGCAATAGACCCCTGGAGACAGGTCGGGTGGAGGCCGATGTATTGATTCTGGACGCAATTTGAGTGTTCCATCGGCATTAGGAGGCACTGAACGTTACAATTAACTATCATTTTTGCGTCGGATTCGATAATCTAAACTCACAGGAGAACGACCATAAGGTGCCCGAGGCAGCAATAGACCCTTGGAGACAAGTCGGCTGGAGGACGATGTATTGAATCTCGACGCCATTTGAGAGTTCCATCGTCATTAGGCGGCCCTGAACGTTACAATTAACTATCATTTTTGCGTCGGATTCGAAAATCTAGACTTACAACAGAACGACCATAAAGTGCCCGAGGCAGCATTAGATCCTTGGAGACAAGTCGGCTGGAGGCCGATGTATTGAATCTCGACGCAATTTGAGTGTTCCATCGGCATTAGGAGGCCCTGAACGTTAAAATTAACGATCATTTTTGCGTCGGATTCGATAATCTAAACTCACAGGAGAACGACCATACGGTGCCCGAGGCAGCAACAAACCCTTGCAGACAAGTCGGCTGGAGGACGATGTATTGAATCTCGACGCAATTTGAGTGTTCCATCGTCATTACAAGGCCCTGAACGTTACAATTAACTATCATTTTTGCGTCGGATTCGAAAATCTAGACTCACAGGAGAAAGATCATATTGTGCCCGAGACAGCAATATCCCCTTGGTGACAAGTCGGCTGGAGGCCGATGTATTGAATCTCGACGCAATTTGAGTGTTCCATCGGCATTAGGAAGCCCTGAACATTAAAATTAACTATCATTTTTGCGTCGGATTCGAAAATCTAGACTCACAGGAGAACGACCATAATGTGCCCGAGGCAGCAATAGACAATTGGAGACAAGTCGGCTGGAGGCCGATGTATTGAATCTCGACGCAATTTGAGTGTTCCATCGGCATTAGGAGGCCCTGAACGTTACAATTAACTATCATTTTTGCGTCGGGTTCGAAAATCTAGACTCACAGGAGAACGACCATAAGGTGCCCTAAGCAGCAATAGACCCTTTGAGACAAGTCGGCTGGAGGACGATGTATTGAATCTCGACGCAATTTGAGAGTTAGATCGTCATTAGGCGGCCCTGAACGTTACAATTAACTATCATTTTTGGGTCGGATTCGAAAATCTAGACTTACAAGAGAACGACCATAAAGTGCCCGAGGCAGCATTAGATCCTTCGAGACAAGTCGGCTGGAGGACGATGTATTAGATCGAGACGCAATTTGAGTGTTCCATCGTCATTAGGAGGCCCTGAATGTTACAATTAACTATCATTTTTGCGTCGGATTCGAAAATCTAGACTCACAGGAGAACGACCATACGGTGCCCGAGGCAGCATCAGACCCTTGGAGACAAGTCGGCTGGAGGACGATGTATTGAATCTCGACGCAATTTGAGTGTTCCATCGTCATTACAAGGCCCTGAACGTTACAATTAACTATCATTTTTGCGTCGGATTCGAAAATCTAGACTCACAGGAGAACGGCCATAAGGTGCCCGAGGCAGCAATAGACCCTTGGAGACAAGTCGGCTGGAGGACGATGTATTGGATCGCGACGCAATTTGAGTCTTCTATCGTCATTAGGAGGCGCTGAACGTTACAATTCACTATCATTTTTGCGTCGGATTCGAAAATCTAGACTCACAGGAGAAGGACCATGTCGTGCCCGAGGCAGCGATATCCCCTTGGAGACAAGTCGGCTGGAGGCCGATGTATTGAATCTCGACGCAATTTGAGTGTTCCATCGTCATTAGAAGGCCCTGAACGTTACAATTAACTATCATTTTTGCGTCGGATACGAAAATCTAGACTCACAGGAGAACGACCATAAGGTGCCCGAGGCAGCATTAGACCCTTGGAGACAAGTCGGCTGGAGGACGATGTATTGGATCGCGACGCAATTTGAGTGTTCCATCGGCATTAGGAGGCCCTGAACGTTACAATTAACTATCATTTTTGCGTCGGGTTCGAGAATCTAGACTCACAGGAGAACGACCGTAAGGTGCCCGAGGCAGTAATAGACCCTTGGAGACAAGTCGGCTGGAGGACGATGTGTTGAATCTCGACGCAATTTGAGAGTTCTATCGTCATCAGGAGGCGCTGAACGTTACTATTCACTATCATTTTTGCGTCGGATTCGAAAATCTAGACTTACAGGAGAAGGATCATATGGTGCCCGAGGCAGCAACAGACCCTTGGAGACAAGTCGGCTGGAGGACGATGTATTGAATCTCGACGCAATTTGAGTGTTCCATCGGCATTAGGAGGCCCTGAACGTTAAAATTAACGATCATTTTTGCGTCGGATTCGATAATCTAAACTCACAGGAGAACGACCATACGGTGCCCGAGGCAGCAACAAACCCTTGCAGACAAGTCGACTGGAGGACGATGTATTGAATCTCGACGCAATTTGAGTGTTCCATCGGCATTAGGAAGCCCTGAACATTAAAATTAACTATCATTTTTGCGTCGGATTCGAAAATCTACTCACAGGAGAAGTTCATACGGTGCTCGAGACAGCAATATCCCCTTGGAGACAATTCCGCTGGAGGCCGATGTATTGAATCTCGACGCAATTTGAGAGTTCCATCGGCATTAGGAGGCCATGAACGTTACAATTAACTATCATTATTTGCGTCGGATTCTAAAATCTAGACTTACAGGAGAAGGATCATATGGTGCCCGAGGCAGCAACAGACCCTTGGAGACAAGTCGGCTGGAGGTCGATGTCTTGAATATCGACGCAATTTGAGTGTTCCATCGTCATTAGGAGGCCCTAAACGTTACAATTAACTATAATTTTTTGTCGGATTCGATAATCTAAACTCACAGGAGAACGACCATAAGGTGCCCGAGGCAGCATTAGACCCTTGGAGACAAGTCGGCTGGAGGACGATGTATTGAATCTCGACGCAATTTGAGTGTCCCATCGTCATTACAAGGCCCTAAACGTTACAATTGACTATCATTTTTGCGTCGGATTCGATAATCTAAACTCACAGGAGAACGACCATAAGGTGCCCGAGGCAGCAACAGACCCTTGGAGACAAGTCGGCGGGAGGCCGATGTATTGAATCTCGACGCAATTTGAGTGTTCCATCGTCATTACAAGGCCCTGAACGTTACAATTAACTATCATTTTAGCGTCGGATTCGAAAATCTAGACTAACAGGACAACGACCATAAGGTGCCCGAGGCAGCAATAGACCCCTGGAGACAGGTCGGGTGGAGGCCGATGTATTGAACCTGGACGCAATTTGAGTGTTCCATCGGCATTAGGAGGCACTGAACGTTACAATTAACTATCATTTTTGCGTCGGATTCGATAATCTAAACTCACAGGAGAACGACCATAAGGTGCCCGAGGCAGCAATAGACCCTTGGAGACAAGTCGGCTGGAGGACGATGTATTGAATCTCGACGCCATTTGAGAGTTCCATCGTCATTAGGCGGCCCTGAACGTTACAATTAACTATCATTTTTGCGTCGGATTCGAAAATCTAGACTTACAACAGAACGACCATAAAGTGCCCGAGGCAGCATTAGATCCTTGGAGACAAGTCGGCTGGAGGCCGATGTATTGAATCTCGACGCAATTTGAGTGTTCCATCGGCATTAGGAGGCCCTGAACGTTAAAATTAACGATCATTTTTGCGTCGGATTCGATAATCTAAACTCACAGGAGAACGACCATACGGTGCCCGAGGCAGCAACAAACCCTTGCAGACAAGTCGGCTGGAGGACGATGTATTGAATCTCGACGCAATTTGAGTGTTCCATCGTCATTACAAGGCCCTGAACGTTACAATTAACTATCATTTTTGCGTCGGATTCGAAAATCTAGACTC
This sequence comes from Schistocerca americana, assembly GCF_021461395.2. Classification (NCBI taxonomy): domain Eukaryota; kingdom Metazoa; phylum Arthropoda; class Insecta; order Orthoptera; family Acrididae; genus Schistocerca; species Schistocerca americana. The sequence goes on along the minus strand of NW_025726185.1, from coordinate 96,726 downwards.
ACAGGAGAAAGATCATATTGTGCCCGAGACAGCAATATCCCCTTGGTGACAAGTCGGCTGGAGGCCGATGTATTGAATCTCGACGCAATTTGAGTGTTCCATCGGCATTAGGAAGCCCTGAACATTAAAATTAACTATCATTTTTGCGTCGGATTCGAAAATCTACTCACAGGAGAAGTTCATACGGTGCTCGAGACAGCAATATCCCCTTGGAGACAATTCCGCTGGAGGCCGATGTATTGAATCTCGACGCAATTTGAGAGTTCCATCGGCATTAGGAGGCCATGAACGTTACAATTAACTATCATTTTTTGCGTCGGATTCTAAAATCTAGACTTACAGGAGAAGGATCATATGGTGCCCGAGGCAGCAACAGACCCTTGGAGACAAGTCGGCTGGAGGCCGATGTCTTGAATATCGACGCAATTTGAGTGTTCCATCGTCATTAGGAGGCCCTAAACGTTACAATTAACTATAATTTTTTGTCGGATTCGATAATCTAAACTCACAGGAGAACGACCATAAGGTGCCCGAGGCAGCATTAGACCCTTGGAGACAAGTCGGCTGGAGGACGATGTATTGAATCTCGACGCAATTTGAGTGTTCCATCGTCATTACATGGCCCTGAACGTTACAATTAACTATCATTTTAGCGTCGGATTCGAAAATCTAGACTAACAGGACAACGACCATAAGGTGCCCGAGGCAGCAACAGACCCCTGGAGACAAGTCGGCTGGAGGCCGATGTATTGAATCTGGACGCAATTTGAGTGTTCCATCGGCATTAGGAGGCACTGAACGTTATAATTAACTATCATTTTTGCGTCGGATTCGATAATCTAAACTCACAGCAGAACGACCATAAGGTGCCCGAGGCAGCAATAGACCCTTGGAGACAAGTCGGCTGGAGGCCGATGTATTGAATCTCGACGCAATTTGAGTGTTCCATCGTCATTACAAGGCCCTGAACGTTACAATTAACTATCATTTTTGCTTCGGATTCGAGAATCTAGACTCACAGGAGAACGACCAAAAGGTGCCCGAGGCAGCAATAGACCCTTGGAGACAAGTCGGCTAGAGGCCGATGTATTGAATCTCGACGCAATTTGAGTGTTCCATCGTCATTACAAGGCCCTGAACGTTACAATTAACTATCATTTTTGCGTCGGGTTCGAAAATTTAGACTCACAGGAGAACGACCATAAGGTGCCCGAGGCAGCAATAGACCCTTGGAGACAAGTCGGCTGGAGGACGATGTATTGAATCTCGACGCAATTTGAGAGTTCCATCGTCATCAGGCGGCCCTGAACGTTACAATTAACTATCATTTTTGCGTCGGATTCGAAAATCTAGACTTACAAGAGAACGACCATAAAGTGCCCGAGGCAGCATTAGATCCTTAGGGACAAGTCGGCTGGAGGACGATGTATTGGATCGCGACGCAATTTTAGTGTTCCATCGTCATTAGGAGGCCCTGAATGTTACAATTAACTATCATTTTTGCGTCGGATTCGAAAATCTAAACTCACAGGAGAACGACCATAAGGTGCCCGAGGCAGCAATAGACCCTTGGAGACAAGTCGGTTGGAGGCCGATGTATTGAATCTCGACGCAATTGGAGTGTTCCATCGGCATTAGGAGGCCCTGAACGTTAAAATTAACTATCATTTTTGCGTCGGATTCGATAATCTAAACTCACAAGAGAACGACCATAAGGTGCCCGAGGCAGCATTAGACCCTAGGAGTCAAGTCGGCTGGAGGACGATGTAATGAATCTCGACGCAATTTGAGAGTTCTATCGTCATCAGGAGGCGCTGAACGTTACTATTCACTATCATTTTTGCGTCGGATTCGAAAATCTAGACTTACAGGAGAAGGATCATATGGTGCCCGAGGCAGCAACAGACCCTTGGAGACAAGTCGGCTGGAGGACGATGTATAGAATCTCGACGCAATTTGAGTGTCCCATCGTCATTAGGAGGCCCTAAACGTTACAATTAACTATCATTTTTGCGTCGGATTCGATAATCTAAACTCACAGGGGAAAGACCATGCGGTGCCCGAGGCAGCTATTGACCCTTGGAGACAAGTCGGTTGGAGGACGATGTATTGGATCGCGACGCAAAATGAGTGTTCCATCGTCATTACAAGGCCCTGAACCTTACAATTTACTATCAGTTTCGCGTCGGATTCGAAAATCTACTCACAGGAGAAGTTCATACAATGCTCGAGACAGCAATATACCCCTTGGAGACAAATCGGCTGGAGGACGATGTATTGAATCTCGACGCAATTTGAGTGTTCCATCGGCATTAGGAGGCCCTGAACGTTACAATTAACTATCAATTTTGCGTCGGGTTCGAAAATCTAGACTCACAGGAGAACGACCATAAGGTGCCCGAGGCAGCAATAGACCCTTGGAGACAAGTCGGCTGGAGGACGATGTATTGAATCTCGACGCCATTTGAGAGTTCCATCGTCATTAGGCGGCCCTGAACGTTACAATTAACTATCATTTTTGCGTCGGATTCGAAAATCTAGACTTACAACAGAACGACCATAAAGTGCCCGAGGCAGCATTAGATCCTTGGAGACAAGTCGGCTGGAGGCCGATGTATTGAATCTCGACGCAATTTGAGTGTTCCATCGGCATTAGGAGGCCCTTAACGTTAAAATTAACGATCATTTTTGCGTCGGATTCGATAATCTAAACTCACAGGAGAACGACCATAAGGTGCCCGAGGCAGCAACAAACCCTTGCAGACAAGTCGGCTGGAGGACGATGTATTGAATCTCGACGGAATTTGAGTGTTCCATCGTCATTACAAGGCCCTGAACGTTACAATTAACTATCATTTTTGCGTCGGATTCAAAAATCTAGACTCACAGGAGAAAGATCATATTGTGCCCGAGACAGCAATATCCCCTTGGTGACAAGTCGGCTGGAGGCCGATGTATTGAATCTCGACGCAATTTGAGTGTTCCATCGGCATTAGAAAGCCCTGAACGTTAAAATTAACTATCATTTTTGCGTCGGATTCGAAAATCTACTCACAGGAGAAGTTCATACGGTGCTCGAGACAGCAATATCCCCTTGGAGACAATTCCGCTGGAGGCCGATGTATTGAATCTCGACGCAATTTGAGAGTTCCATCGGCATTAGGAGGCCATGAACGTTACAATTAACTATCATTTTTTGCGTCGGATTCTAAAATCTAGACTTACAGGAGAAGGATCGTATGGTGCCCGAGGCAGCAACAGACCCTTGGAGACAAGTCGGCTGGAGGACGATGTATTGAATCTCGACGCAATTTGAGTGTCCCATCGTCATTACAAGGCCGTAAACGTTACAATTAACTATAATTTTTGCGTCGGATTCGATAATCTAAACTCACAGGAGAACGACCATAAGGTGCCCGAGGCAGCAACAGACCCTTGGAGACAAGTCGGCGGGAGGCCGATGTATTGAATCTCGACGCAATTTGAGTGTTCCATCGTCATTACAAGGCCGTGAACGTTACAATTAACTATCATTTTTGCGTCGGATTCGAAAATCTAGACTCACAGGAGAACGCCCGAAGCAGCAATAGACCCTTGGAGACAAGTCGGCTGGAGGACGATGTATTGGATCGCGACGCAATTTGAGTCTTCTATCGTCATTAGGAGGCGCTGAACGTTACAATTCACTATCATTTGTGCTAGGATTCGAAAATCTAGACTCACAGGAGAAGGACCATGTGGTGCCCGAGGCAGCGATATCCCCTTGGAGACAAGTCGGCTGGAAGCCGATGTATTGAATCTCGACGCAATTTGAGTGTTCCATCGTCATTAGAAGGCCCTGAACGTTACAATTAACTATCATTTTTGCGTCGGATACGAAAATCTAGACTCACAGGAGAACGACCATAAGGTGCCCGAGGCAGCAATAGACCCTTGGAGACAAGTCGGCTGGAGGACGATGTATTGAATCTCGACGCAATTTGAGAGTTCCATCGTCATTAGGCGGCCCTGAACGTTACAATTAACTATCATTTTGGCGTCGGATTCGTAAATCTAGACTTACAAGAGAACGATCATAAAGTGCCCGAGGCAGCATTAGACCCTTGGAGACAAGTCGGCTGGAGGACGATGTATTGGATCGCGACGCAATTTGAGTGTTCCATCGTCATTAGGAGGCCCTGAATGTTACAATTAACTATCAGTTTTTCGTCGGATTCGAAAATCTAGACTCACAGCACACGAACCATTTGGTGCCCGAGGCAGCAATATCCCCTTGAGACAAATCGGCTGGAGGACGATGTATTGAATCCCGACGCAGTTTGAGTCTTCTATCGTCGTTAGGAGGCGCTGAACGTTATAATTCACTATCATTTTTGCGTCGGATTCGAAAATCTAGACTCACAGGAGAAGGATCATATTGTGCCCGAGCCAGCAATATCCCCTTGTAGACAAGTCGGCTGGAGGACGATGTATTGAATCTCGACGCAATTTGAGTGTCCCATCGTCATTAGGAGGCACTAAACGTTACAATTAACTATCATTTTTGCGTCGGATTCGATAATCTAAACTCACAGGGGAACGACCATACGGTGCCCGAGGCAGCTATTGACCCTTGGAGACAAGTCGGTTGGAGGACGATGTATTGGAACGCGACGCAAAATGAGTGTTCCATCGTCATTACAAGGCCCTGAACTATACAATTAACTATCAGTTTCGCGTCGGATTCGAAAATCTACTCACAGGAGAAGTTCATACGGTGCTCGAGACAGCAATATACCCCTTGGAGACAAATCGGCTGGCGGACGATGTATTGAATCTCGACGCAATTTGAGTGTTCCATCGGCATTAGGAGGCCCTGAACGTTACAATTAACTATCATTTTTGCGTCGGGTTCGAAAATCTAGACTCACAGGAGAACGACCATAAGGTGCCCGAGGCAGCAATAGACCCTTGGAGACAAGTCGGCTGGAGGACGATGTATTGGATCGCGACGCAATTTGAGTGTTCCATCGTCATTAGGAGGCCCTGAATGTTACAATTAACTATCATTTTTGGTCGGATTCGAAAATCTAGACTCACAGGAGAACGACCATAAGGTGCCCGAGGCAGCAATAGGCCCTTGGAGACAAGTCGCCTGGAGGCCGATGTATTGAATCTCGACGCAATTTGAGTGTTCCATCGGCATTAGTAGGCCCTGAACGTTAAAATTAACGATCAGTTTTGCGTCGGATTCGATAATCTAAACTCACAGGAGAACGACCATACGGTGCCCGAGGCAGCAACAGACCCTTGGAGACGAAGTCGGCTGAAGGACGATGTATTGAATCTCGACGCAATTTGAGTGTTCCATCGTCATTACAAGGCCCTGAACGTTACAATTAACTATCATTTTTGCGTCGGATTCGAAAATCTAGACTCACAGGAGAAAGATCATATTGTGCCCGAGACAGCAATATCCCCTTGGTGACAAGTCGGCTGGAGGACGATGTATTGAATCTCGACGCAATTTGAGTGTTCCATCGTCATTAGAAGGCCCTGAACGTTACAATTAACTATCATTTTTGCGTCGGGTTCGAAAATCTAGACTCACAGGAGAACGACCATAAGGTGCCCGAGGCAGCAACAGACCCTTGGAGACAAGTCGGCTGGAGGACGATGTATAGAATCTCGACGCAATTTGAGTGTCCCATCGTCATTAGGAGGCCCTAAACGTTACAATTAACTATCATTTTTGCGTCGGATTCGATAATCTAAACTCACAGGGGAAAGACCATGCGGTGCCCGAGGCAGCTATTGACCCTTGGAGACAAGTCGGTTGGAGGACGATGTATTGGATCGCGACGCAAAATGAGTGTTCCATCGTCATTACAAGGCCCTGAACCTTACAATTTACTATCAGATTCGCGTCGGATTCGAAAATCTACTCACAGGAGAAGTTCATACAATGCTCGAGACAGCAATATACCCCTTGGAGACAAATCGACTGGAGGACGATGTATTGAATCTCGACGCAATTTGAGTGTTCCATCGGCATTAGGAGGCCCTGAACGTTACAATTAACTATCAATTTTGCGTCGGGTTCGAAAATCTAGACTCACAGGAGAACGACCATAAGGTGCCCGAGGCAGCAATAGACCCTTGGAGACAAGTCGGCTGGAGGACGATGTATTGAATCTCGACGCCATTTGAGAGTTCCATCGTCATTAGGCGGCCCTGAACGTTACAATTAACTATCATTTTTGCGTCGGATTCGAAAATCTAGACTTACAACAGAACGACCATAAAGTGCCCGAGGCAGCATTAGATCCTTGGAGACAAGTCGGCTGGAGGCCGATGTATTGAATCTCGACGCAATTTGAGTGTTCCATCGGCATTAGGAGGCCCTGAACGTTAAAATTAACGATCATTTTTGCGTCGGATTCGATAATCTAAACTTACAGGAGAACGACCATACGGTGCCCGAGGCAGCAACAAACCCTTGCAGACAAGTCGGCTGAAGGACGATGTATTGAATCTCGACGCAATTTGAGTGTTCCATCGTCATTACAAGGCCCTGAACGTTACAATTAACTATCATTTTTGCGTCGGATTCGAAAATCTAGACTCACAGGAGAAAGATCATATTGTGCCCGAGACAGCAATATCCCCTTGGTGACAAGTCGGCTGGAGGCCGATGTATTGAATCTCGACGCAATTTGAGTGTTCCATCGGCATTAGAAAGCCCTGAACGTTAAAATTAACTATCATTTTTGCGTCGGATTCGAAAATCTACTCACAGGAGAAGTTCATACGGTGCTCGAGACAGCAATATCCCCTTGGAGACAATTCCGCTGGAGGCCGATGTATTGAATCTCGACGCAATTTGAGAGTTCCATCGGCATTAGGAGGCCATGAACGTTACAATTAACTATCATTTTTTGCGTCGGATTCTAAAATCTAGACTTACAGGAGAAGGATCGTATGGTGCCCGAGGCAGCAACAGACCCTTGGAGACAAGTCGGCTGGAGGACGATGTATTGAATCTCGACGCAATTTGAGTGTCCCATCGTCATTACAAGGCCGTAAACGTTACAATTAACTATCATTTTTGCGTCGGATTCGATAATCTAAACTCACAGGAGAACGACCATAAGGTGCCCGAGGCAGCAACAGACCCTTGGAGACAAGTCGGCGGGAGGCCGATGTATTGAATCTCGACGCAATTTGAGTGTTCCATCGTCATTACAAGGCCGTGAACGTTACAATTAACTATCATTTTTGCGTCGGATTCGCAAATCTAGACTCACAGGAGAACGCCCGAAGCAGCAATAGACCCTTGGAGACAAGTCGGCTGGAGGACGATGTATTGGATCGCGACGCAATTTGAGTCTTCTATCGTCATTAGGAGGCGCTGAACGTTGCAATTCACTACCATTTGTGCTAGGATTCGAAAATCTAGACTCACAGGAGAAGGACCATGTGGTGCCCGAGGCAGCGATATCCCCTTGGAGACAAGTCGGCTGGAGGCCGATGTATTGAATCTCGACGCAATTTGAGTGTTCCATCGTCATTAGAAGGCCCTGAACGTTACAATTAACTATCATTTTTGCGTCGGATACGAAAATCTAGACTCACAGGAGAACGACCATAAGGTGCCCGAGGCAGCAATAGACCCTTGGAGACAAGTCGGCTGGAGGACGATGTATTGAATCTCGACGCAATTTGGGAGTTCCATCGTCATTAGGCGGCCCTGAACGTTACAATTAACTATCATTTTGGCGTCGGATTCGTAAATCTAGACTTACAAGAGAACGATCATAAAGTGCCCGAGGCAGCATTAGACCCTTGGAGACAAGTCGGCTGGAGGACGATGTATTGGATCGCGACGCAATTTGAGTGTTCCATCGTCATTAGGAGGCCCTGAATGTTACAATTAACTATCAGTTTTTCGTCGGATTCGAAAATCTAGACTCACAGCACACGAACCATTTGGTGCCCGAGGCAGCAATATCCCCTTGAGACAAATCGGCTGGAGGACGATGTATTGAATCCCGACGCAATTTGAGTCTTCTATCGTCGTTAGGAGGCGCTGAACGTTATAATTCACTATCATTTTTGCGTCGGATTCGAAAATCTAGACTCACAGGAGAAGGATCATATTGTGCCCGAGACAGCAATATCCCCTTGTAGACAAGTCGGCTGGAGGACGATGTATTGAATCTCGACGCAATTTAAGTGTCCCATCGTCATTAGGAGGCACTAAACGTTACAATTAACTATCATTCTTGCGTCGGATTCGATAATCTAAACTCACAGGGGAACGACCATACGGTGCCCGAGGCAGCTATTGACCCTTGGAGACAAGTCGGTTGGAGGACGATGTATTGGAACGCGACGCAAAATGAGTGTTCCATCGTCATTACAAGGCCCTGAACTATACAATTAACTATCAGTTTCGCGTCGGATTCGAAAATCTACTCACAGGAGAAGTTCATACGGTGCTCGAGACAGCAATATACCCCTTGGAGACAAATCGGCTGGCGGACGATGTATTGAATCTCGACGCAATTTGAGTGTTCCATCGGCATTAGGAGGCCCTGAACGTTACAATTAACTATCATTTTTGCGTCGGGTTCGAAAATCTAGACTCACAGGAGAACGACCATAAGGTGCCCGAGGCAGCAATAGACCCTTGGAGACAAGTCGGCTGGAGGACGATGTATTGGATCGCGACGCAATTTGAGTGTTCCATCGTCATTAGGAGGCCCTGAATGTTACAATTAACTATCATTTTTGGTCGGATTCGAAAATCTAGACTCACAGGAGAACGACCATAAGGTGCCCGAGGCAGCAATAGGCCCTTGGAGACAAGTCGCCTGGAGGCCGATGTATTGAATCTCGACGCAATTTGAGTGTTCCATCGGCATTAGTAGGCCCTGAACGTTAAAATTAACGATCAGTTTTGCGTCGGATTCGATAATCTAAACTCACAGGAGAACGACCATACGGTGCCCGAGGCAGCAACAGACCCTTGGAGACGAAGTCGGCTGAAGGACGATGTATTGAATCTCGACGCAATTTGAGTGTTCCATCGTCATTACAAGGCCCTGAACGTTACAATTAACTATCATTTTTGCGTCGGATTCGAAAATCTAGACTCACAGGAGAAAGATCATATTGTGCCCGAGACAGCAATATCCCCTTGGTGACAAGTCGGCTGGAGGACGATGTATTGAATCTCGACGCAATTTGAGTGTTCCATCGTCATTAGAAGGCCCTGAACGTTACAATTAACTATCATTTTTGCGTCGGGTTCGAAAATCTAGACTCACAGGAGAACGACCATAAGGTGCCCGAGGCAGCAATAGACCCTTGGAGACAAGTCGGCTGGAGGACGATGTAATGAATCTCGACGCAATTTGAGAATTCCATCGTCATTAGGCGGCCCTGAACGTTACAATTAACTATCATTTTTGCGTCGGATTCGAAAATCTAGACTTACAAGAGAACGACAATAAAGTGCCCGAGGCAGCATTAGATCCTTGGAGACAAGTCGGCTGGAGGAAGATGTATTGGATCGCGACGCAATTTGAGTCCTCTATCGTCATTAGGAGGCGCTGAACGTTACAATTCACTATCATTTGTGCTAGGATTCGAAAATCTAGACTCACAGGAGAACGACCATAAGGTGCCCGAGGCAGCAATAGACCCTTGGAGACAAGTCGGCTGGAGGCCGATGTATTGAATCTCGACGCAATTTGAGTGTTCCATCGGCATTAGGAGGCGCTGAACATTAAAATTAACGATCATTTTTGCGTCGGATTCGATAATCTAAACTCACAGGAGAACGACCATACGGTGCCCGAGGCAGCAACAGACCCTTGGAGACGAAGTCGGCTGGAGGACGATGTATTGAATCTCGACGCAATTTGAGTGTTCCATCGTCATTACAAGGCCCTGAACGTTACAATTAACTATCATTTTTGCGTCGGATTCGTAAATCTAGACTCACAGGAGAAAGATCATATTGTGCCCGTGACAGCAATATCCCCTTGGTGACAAGTCGGTTGGAGGACGATGTATTGAATCTCGACGCAATTTGAGTGTTCCATCGTCATTAGAAGGCCCTGAACGTTACAATTAACTATGATTTTTGCGTCGGATTCGAAAATCTAGACTTACAAGAGAACGACCATAAGGTGCCCGAGGCAGCATTAGACCCTTGGAGACAAGTCGGTTGGAGGACGATGTATTGAATCTCGACGCAATTTGAGAGTTCTATCGTCATCAGGAATCGCTGAACGTTACTATTCACTATCATTTTTGCGTCGGATTCGAAAATCTAGACTTACAGGGGAAGGATCATTTGGTGCCCGAGGCAGGAATATCCCCTTGGAGACAAATCGGCTTTAGGACGATGTATAGAATCTCGACGCAATTTGAGTGTCCCATCGTCATTAGAAGGCCGTGAACGTTACAATTAACTATCATTTATGCGTCGGATTCGAAAATCTACTCACAGGAGAAGTTCAAACGGTGCTCGAGACAGCAATATCCCCTTGGAGACAAGTCCGCTGGAGGCCGATGTATTGAATCTCGACGCAATTTGAGAGTTCCATCGGCATTAGGAGGCCCTGAACGTTACAATTAACTATCATTTTTGCGTCGGATTCGAAAATCTAGAGTTACAAGAGAACGACCATAAGGTGCCCGAGGCAGCAACAGACCCTTGGAGACAAGTAGGCTGGAGTCCGATGTATTGAATCTCGACGCAATTTGAGTGTTCCATCGTCATTACAAGGCCCTAAACGTTACAATTTACTATCATTTTTACGTCGGATTCGATAATCTAGACTCACAGGAGAACGACCATAAGGTGCCCGAGGCAGCAATAGACCCTTGGAGACAAGTCGGCTGGAGGCCGATGTATTGAATCTCGACGCAATTTGAGTGTTCCATTGTCATTACAAGGCCCTGAACGTTACAATTAACTACCATTTTTGCGTCGGATTCTAAAATGTTGACTCACTGGGGAACGACCATACGGTGCCCGAGGCAGCAATAGACCCTTGGAGACAAGTCGGCTGGAGGCCGATGTATTGAATCTCGACGCAATTTGAGACTTCTATCGTCATCAGGAGGCGCTGAACGTTACTATTCACTATCATTTTTGCGTCGGATTCGAAAATCTAGACTCACAGGAGAAGGATCAAATGGTGCCCGAGACAGCAATATCCCCTTGGAGACAAGTCCGCTGGATGCCGACGTATTGAATCTCGACGCAATTTGAGTGTTCCATCGTCATTAGGAGGCCCTGAATCTTGCAATTAACTATGAGTTTCGCGTCGGATTCGAAAATCTAGACTCACAGGAGACGGACCACATGGAGCCCGAGGCAGCAATATCCCCTTGGAGACAAGTCCGCTGGAGGCCGATGTATTGAATCTCGACGCAATTTGAGTGTTCCATCGTCATTAGGAGGCCCTGAATCTTACAATTAACTATCAGTTTTGCGTCGGATTCGAAAATGTTGACTCACAGGGGAACGACCATACGGTGCCCGAGGCAGCTATTGACCCTTGGAGACAAGTCGGTTGGAGGACGATGTATTGGATCGCGACGCAAAATGAGTGTTCCATCGTCATTAGGAGGCCCTGAATGTTACAATTAACTATCAGTTTTTCGTCGGATTCGAAAATCTAAACTCACAGGAGAACGACCATAAGGTGCCCGAGGCAGCAATAGACCCATGGAGACAACTCGGCTGGAGGCCGATGTATTGAATCTCGACGCAATTTGAGTGTTCCATCGGCAATAGGAGGCCCTGAACGTTACAATTAACTATCATTTTTGCGTCGCATTCGATAATCTAAACTCACAGGAGAACGACCATAAGGTGCCCGAGGCAGCAACAGACCCTTGGAGACAAGTCGGCTGGAGGACGATGTATTGAATATCGACGCAATTTGAGTGTTCCATCGTCATTACAAGGCCCTAAACGTAACAACTAACTATCATTTTTGCGTCGGATTCGATAATCTAAACTCACAGGAGAACGACCATAAGGTGCCCGAGGCAGCATTAGACCCTTGGAGACAAGTCGGCTGGAGGACGATGTATTGAATCTCGACGCAATTTGAGAGTTCTATCGTCATCAGGAGGCGCTGAACGTTACTATTCACTAACATTTTTGCGTCGGATTCGAAAATCTAGACCCACAGGAGAAGGATCATATGGAGCCCGAGGCAGCAACAGACAGTTGGAGACAAATCGGCTGGAGGCCGATGTATTGAATTTCGACGCAATTTGAGTGTTCCATCGTCATTAGGAGGCCCTAAACGTTACAATTAACTATCATTTTTGCGTCGGATTCGATAATCTAAACTCACAGGAGAACGACCATAAGGTGCCCGATTCAGCATTAGACCTTTGGAGACAAGTCGGCTGGAGGACGATGTATTGAATCTCGACGCAATTTGAGTGCCCCATCGTCATTACAAGGCCCTAAACGTTACAATTAACTATCATTTTTGCGTCGGATTCGATAATCTAAACTCACAGGAGAACGACCATAAGGTGCCCGAGGCAGCAACAGATCCTTGGAGACAAGTCGGCTGGAGGCCGATGTATTAAATGTCGACGCAATTTGAGTGTTCCATCGTCATTACAAGGCCCTGAACGTTGCAATTAACTATCAATTTTGCGTTGGATTCGAAAATCTAGACTCACAGGAGAACGACCATTAGGTCCCCGAGGCAGCAATAGACCCTTGGAGACAAGTCGGCTGGAGGACGATGTATTGGATCGCGACGCAATTTGAGTCTTCTATCGTCATTAGGAGGCGCTGAACGTTACAATTCACTATCATTTTTGCGTCGGATTCGAAAATCTAGACTCACAGGAGAAGGACCATGTGGTGCCCGAGGCAGCGATATCCCCTTGGAGACAAGTCGGCTATAGGCCGATGTATTGAATCTCGTCGCAATTTGAGTGCTCGATCGTCATTAGAGGGCCCTGAACGTTACAATTAACTATCATTTTTGCGTCGGATTCGATAATCTAAACTCACAGGGGAACGACCATACGGTGCCCGAGGCAGCTATTGACCCTTGGAGACAAGTCGGTTGGAGGACGAAGTATTGGATCGCGACGCAAAATGAGTGTTCCATCGTCATTAGGAGGCCCTGAGTGTTACAATTAACTATCAGTTTTTCGTCGGATTCGAATATCTAAACTCACAGGAGAACGACCATAAGGTGCCCGAGGCAGCAATAGACCGTTGGAGACAATTCGGCTGGAGGGCGAAGTATTGAATCTCGACGCAATTTGAGTGTTCCATCGTCATTACAAGGCCCTGAACCTTACAATTAACTATCAGTTTCGCGTCGGATTCGAAAATCTACTCACAGGAGAAGTTCATACGGTGCTCGAGACAGCAATATACCCCTTGGAGACAAATCGGCTGGAGGACGATGTATTGAATCTCAACGCAATTTGAGTCTTCTATCGTCATTAGGAGGCCCTGAACGTTACAATTCACTATCATTTTTGCGTCGGATTCGAAAATCTAGACTCACAGGAGAAGGATCATATTGTGCCCGAGACAGCAATATCCCCCTGGAGACAAGTCGGCTGGAGGACGATGTATTGGATCTCGACGCAATTTGAGAGTTCTATCGTCATCAGGAGGCGCTGAACGTTACTATTCACTATCATTTTTGCGTCGGATTCGAAAATCTAGACTCACAGGAGAAGGATCATATGGTGCCCGAGGCAGCAACAAACCCTTGGAGACAAGTCGGCTGGAGGCCGATGTATTGAATATCGACGCAATTTGAATGTTCCATCGTCATTAGGAGGCCCTAAACGTTACAATTAACTATCATTTTTGCGTCGGATTCGATAATCTAAACTCACAGGAGAACGACCACAAGGTGGCAAAGACAGCAACAGACCCTTGGAGACAAGTCGGCTGGAGGCCGATGTATTGAATCTCGACGCAATTTGAGTGTTCCATCGTCATTACAAGGCCCTGAACGTTACAATTAACTATCATTTTTGCGTCGGCTTCGATAATCTAAAATCACAGGAGAACGACCATAAGGTGCCCGAGGCAGCAACAGACCCTTGGAGACAAGTCGGCTGGAGGCCGATGTATTGAATCTCGACGCAATTTGAGTGTTCCATCGTCATTACAAAGTCCTAAACGTTACAATTATCTACCATTTTTGCGTCGGATTCGAAATTCTAGACTCACAGGACAATGACCATAAGGTGCCCGAGGCAGCAATAGACCCTTGGAGGCAAGTCGGCTGGAGGACGATGTATTGAATCTCGACGCAATTTGAGAGTTCCATCGTCATTAGGCGGCCCTGAACGTTACAATTATCAAACATTTTTGCGTCGGATTCGAAAATCTAGACTTACAAGAGAACGACCATAAAGTGCCCGAGGCAGCATTCGTCCCTTGGAGACAAGTCGGCTGGAGGACGATGTATTGGATCGCGACGCAATTTGAGTGTTCCAATCGTCATTAGGAGGCCCTGAATGTTACAATTAACTATCAGTTTTTCGTCGGATTCGAAAATCTAGACTCACAGCAGACGAATCATTTGGTGCCCGAGGCAGCAATATCCCCTTGGAGACAAATCGGCTGGAGGACGATGTATAGAATCTCGACGCAATTTGAGTGTCCCATCGTCATTAGAAGGCCGTGAACGTTACAATTAACTATCATTTATGCGTCGGATTCGAAAATCTACTCACAGGAGAAGTTCAAACGGTGCTCGAGACAGCAATATCCCCTTGGAGACAAGTCCGCTGGAGGCCGATGTATTGAATCTCGACGCAATTTGAGTGTTCCATCGTCATTAGGAGGCCCTGAATCTTACAATTAACTATCAGTTTTGCGTCGGATTCGAAAATGTTGACTCACAGGGGAACGACCATACGGTGCCCGATGCAGCTATTGACCCTTGGAGACAAGTCGGTTGGAGGACGATGTATTGGATCGCGACGCAAAATGAGTGTTCCATCGTCATTAGGAGGCCCTGAATGTTACAATTAACTATCAGTTTTTCGTCGGATTCGAAAATCTAAACTCACAGGAGAACGACCATAAGGTGCCCGAGGCAGCAATAGACCCATGGAGACAAGTCGGCTGGAGGCCGATGTATTGAATCTCGACGCAATTTGAGTGTTCCATCGGCATTTGGAGGCCCTGAACGTTAAAATTCACTATCATTTTTGCGTCGGATTCGATAATCTAAACTCACAGGAGAACGACCATAAGGTGCCCGAGGCAGCAACAGACCCTTGGAGACTAGTCGGCTGGAGGCCGATGTATTGAATTTCGACGCAATTTGAGTGTTCCATCGTCATTAGAAGGCCCTGAACTTTACAATTAACTATCTTTTTTGCGTCGGATTCGAAAATCTAGACTCACAGGAGAACGACCATAAGGTGCCCGAGGCAGCAATAGACCCATGGAGACAAGTCGGCTGGAGGCCGATGTATTGAATCTCGACGCAATTTGAGTGTTCCATCGGCATTAGGAGGCCCTGAACGTTAAAATTAACTATCATTTTTGCGTCGGATTCGATAATCTAAACTCACAGGAGAACGACCATAAGGTGCCCGAGGCAGCAACAGACCCTTGGAGACTAGTCGGCTTGAGGCCGATGTATTGAATCTCGACGCAATTTGAGTGTTCCATCGGCATTAGGAGGCCCTGAACGTTACAATTAACTATCATTTTTGCGTCGGATTCGATAATCTAAACTCACAGGAGAACGACCATAAGGTGCCCGAGGCAGCAACAGACCCTTGGAGACAAGTCGGCTGGAGGACGATGTATTTCACCTCGACGCAATTTGAGTGTTCCATCGTCATTACAAGGCCCTGAACGTTTCAATTAACTATCATTTTTGCGTCGGATTTGAATATCTAGACTCACAGGAGAACGACCATAAGGTGCCCGAGGCAGCAATAGACCCATGGAGACAAGTCGGCTGGAGGACGATGTATTGGATCGCGACGCAATTTGAGTCTTCTATCGTCATTAGGAGGCTCTGAACGTTACAATTCACCATCAGTTTTTCGTCGGATTCGAAAATCTAGACTCACAGTAGACGAACCATTTGGTGCCCGAGGCAGCAATATCCCCTTGGAGACAAGTCGGCTGGAGGACGATGTATTGAATCTCGACGCAATTTGAGTTTCCCATCGTCATTAGGAGGCCCTAAACGTTACAATTAACTATCATTTTTGCGTCGGATTCGATAATCTAAACTCACAGGGGAACGACCATACGGTGCCCGAGGCAGCTATTGACCCTTGGAGACAAGTCGGCTGGAGGCCGATGTATTGAATCTCGACGCAATTTCAGTGTTCCATCGTCATTACAAGGCCCTGAACCTTACAATTAACAGTCAGTTTCGCGTCGGATTCGAAAATCTACTCACAGGAGAAGTTCATACGGTGCTCGAGACAGCAATATACCCCTTGGAGACAAATCGGCTGGAGGACGATGATTTGAATCTCGACGCAATTTGAGTCTTCTATCGTCATTAGGAGGCGCTGAACGTTACAATTCACTATCATTTTTGGGTCGGATTCGAAGATCTAGACTCACAGGAGAAGGATCATATTGTGAACGAGACAGCAATATCCCCTTGGAGACAAGTCGGCTGGAGAACGATGTATTGAATCTCGACGCAATTTGAGTGTACCATCGTCATTAGGAGGCCCTAAACGTTACAATTAACTATCATTTTTGCGTCGGATTCGATAATCTAAACTCACAGGATAACGACCATACGGTGCCCGAGGCAGCTATTGACCCTTGGAGACAAGTCGGTTTGAGGACGATGTATTGGAACGCGACGCAAAATGAGTGTTCCATCGTCATTAGGAGGCCCTGAATGTTACAATTAACTATGAGATTTTCGTCGGATTCGAAAATCTAAACTCACAGGAGAACGACGATAAGGTGCCCGAGGCAGCAATAGACCGTTGGAGACAAGTCGGCTGGAGGCCGATGTATTGAATCTTGACGCAATTTGATTGTCCCATCGTCATTAGAAGGCCCTGAACGTTACAATTAACTATCATTCATGCGTCGGATTCGAAAATCTACTCATAGGAGAAGTTCATACGGTGCTCGAAACAGCAATATCCCCTTGGAGATAAATCGGCTGGAGGACGATGATTTGAATCTCGACGCAATTTGAGTCTTCTATCGTCATTAGGAGGCGCTGAACGTTACAATTCACTATCATTTTTGGGTCGGATTCGAAAATCTAGACTCACAGGAGAAGGATCATATTGTGAACGAGACAGCAATATCCCCTTGGAGACAAGTCGGCTGGAGAACGATGTATTGAATCTCGACGCAATTTGAGTGTACCATCGTCATTAGGAGGCCCTAAACGTTACAATTAACTATCATTTTTGCGTCGGATTCGATAATCTAAACTCACAGGATAACGACCATACGGTGCCCGAGGCAGCTATTGACCCTTGGAGACAAGTCGGTTTGAGGACGATGTATTGGAACGCGACGCAAAATGAGTGTTCCATCGTCATTAGGAGGCCCTGAATGTTACAATTAACTATGAGATTTTCGTCGGATTCGAAAATCTAAACTCACAGGAGAACGACGATAAGGTGCCCGAGGCAGCAATAGACCGTTGGAGACAAGTCGGCTGGAGGCCGATGTATTGAATCTTGACGCAATTTGATTGTCCCATCGTCATTAGAAGGCCCTGAACGTTACAATTAACTATCATTCATGCGTCGGATTCGAAAATCTACTCATAGGAGAAGTTCATACGGTGCTCGAAACAGCAATATCCCCTTGGAGATAAGTCCGCGGGAGGCCGATGTATTGAATCTCGACGCAATTTGAGAGTTCCATCGGCATTAGGAGGCCCTGAACGTTACAATTAACTATCATTTTTGCGTCGGATTCGAAAATCTAGACTTACAAGAGAACGACCATAAGGTGCCCGAGGCAGCGTCAGACCCTTGGAGACAAGTCGGCTGGAGGACGTTGTATTGAATCTCGACGCAATTTGAGAGTTCTATCGTCATCAGGAGGCGCTGAATGTTACTATTCACTATCATTTTTGCGTCGGATTCGAAAATCTAGACTCACAGGAGAAGGATCATATGGTGCCCGAGGCAGCAACAGACCCTTGGAGACAAGTCGGCTGGAGGCCGATGTATTGAATATCGACGCAATTTGAGTGTTCCATCGTCATTAAGAGGCCCTAAACGTTACAATTAACTATCATTTTTGCTTCGGATTCGATAATCTAAACTCACAGGAGAACGACCAAAAGGTGCCCGAGGCAGCATTAGACCCTTGGTGACAAGTCGGCTGGAGGACGATGTATTGAATCTCGACGCAATTTGAGTGTCCCATCGTCAGTACAAGGCCCTAAATGTTACAATTAACTATCATTTATGCGTCGGATTCGAAAATCTACTCACAGGAGATGTTCATACGGTGCTCGAGACAGCAATATCCCCTTCGAGACAAGTCCGCGGGAGGCCGATGTATTGAATCTCGACGCAATTTGAGAGTTCCATCGGCATTAGGAGGCCCTGAACGTTACAATTAACTATCATTTTTGCGTCGGATTCGAAAATCTAGACTCACAGGAGAACGACCATAATGTGCCCGAGGCAGCAATAGACCCATGGAGACAAGTCGTCTGGAGGCCGATGTATTGAATCTCGACGCAATTTGAGTGTTCCATCGGCATTAGGAGGCCCTGAACGTTAAAATTAACTATCATTTTTGCGTCGGATTCGATAATCTAAACTCACAGGAGAACGACCATAAGGTGCCCGAGGCAGCAACAGACCCTTGGAGACTGGTCGGCTGGAGGCCGATGTATTGAATCTCGACGCAATTTGAATGTTCCATCGGCATTAGGAGGCCCTGAACGTTACAATTAACTATCATTTTTGCGTCGGATTCGATAATCTAAACTCACAGGAGAACGACCATAAGGTGCCCGAGCCAGCAACAGACCCTTGGAGACAAGTCGGCTGGAGGACGATGTATTGAATCTCGACGCAATTTGAGTGTTCCATCGTCATTACAAGGCCCTGAACGTTACAATTAACTATCATATTTGCGTCGGATTCGAGTATCTAGACTCACAGGAGAACGAACATAAGGTGCCCGAGGCAGCAATAGACCCTTGGAGACAAGTCGGCTGGAGGACGATGTATTGGATCGCGACGCAATTTGAGTCTTTTAACGTCATTAGGAGGCGCTGAACGTTACAATTCACTATCAGTTTTTCGTCGGATTCGATAATCTAAACTCACAGGAGAACGACCATAAGGTGCCCGAGGCAGCAATAGACCCTTGGAGACAAGACGGCTGGAGGCCGATGTATTGAATTTCGACGCAATTTGAGTGTTCCATCGGCATTTGGAGGCCCTGAACGTTAAAATTAACTATCATTTTAGCGTCGGATTCGATTATCTAAACTCACAGGAGAACGACCATGAGGTGCCCGAGGCAGCAACAGACCCTTGGAGACAAGTCGGCTGGAAGCCGATGTATTGAATCTCGACGCAATTTGAGTGTTCCATCGGCATTAGGAGGCCCTGAACGTTACAATTAACTATCATTTTTGCGTCGGATTCGTTAATCTAAACTCACAGGAGAACGACCATAAGGTGCCCGAGGCAGCAACAGACCCTTGGAGACAAGTCGGCTGGAGGCCGATGTATTGAATCTCGACGCAATTTGAGTGTTCCATCGTCATTACAAGGCCCTGAACGTTACAATTAACTATCATTTTTGCGTCGGATTCGAATATCTAGACTCACAGGAGAACGACCATAAGGTGCCCGAGGCAACAATATACCCTTGGAGACAAGTCGGCTGGAGGACGATGTATTGGATCGCGACGCAATTTGAGTCTTCTATCGTCATTAGGAGGCGCTGAACGTTACAATTCACTATCAGTTTTTCGTCGGATTAGAAAATCTAGACTCACAGGAGAAGGATCATATTGTGCCCGAGACAGCAATATCCCCTTGGAGACAAGTCGGCTGGAGGACGATGTATTGAATCTCGACGCAATTTGAGTGTCCCATCGTCATTACAAGGCCCTAAACGTTACAATTAACTATCATTTTTGCGTCGGATTCGATAATCTAAACTCACAGGAGAACGACCATAAGGTGCCCGAGGCAGCAACAGACCCTTGGAGACAAGTCGGCTGGAGGCCGATGTATTGAATCTCGACGCAATTTGAGTGTTCCATCGTCATTACAAGGCCCTGTACGTTACAATTAACTATCATTTTTGCGTCGGATTCTAAAATGTTGACTCACAGGGGAACGACCATACGGTGCCCGAGGCAACTATTGACCCTTGGAGACAAGTCGGTTGGAGGACGATGTATTGGATCGCGACGCAATTTGAGTGTTCCATCGTCATTACAAGGCCCTGAACGTTACAATTAACTATCATTTTTGCGTCGGATTCTAAAATGTTGACTCACAGGGGAACGACCACACGGTGCCCGAGGCAGCAATAGACACTTGGAGACAAGTCGGCTATAGGCCGATGTATTGAATCTCGACGCAATTTGAGAGTTCTATCGTCATCAGGAGGCGCTGAACGTTACTATTCACTATCATTTTTGCATCGGATTCGAAAATCTAGACTCACAGGAGCAGGATCATATGGTGCCCGAGACAGCAATATCCCCTTGGAGACAAGTCCGCTGGAGGCCGATGTATTGAATCTCGACGCAATTAGAGTGTTCCATCGTCATTAGGAGGCCCTGAACCTTACAATTAACTATCAGTTTCGCGTCGGATTCGTAAATCTAGACTCACAGGAGACGGACCACATGGAGCCCGAGGCAGCAATATCCCCTTGTAGACAAGTCGGCTGGAGGAAGATGTATTGACTCTCGACGCAATTTCAGTGTTCCATCGTCATTAAGAGGCCCTGAGCATTACATTTAACTATCAGTTTTGCGTCGGATTCGAAAATGTTGACTCACAGGGGAACGACCATACGGTGCCCGAGGCAGCTATTGACCCTTGGAGACAAGTCGGCTGGAGGCCGATGTATTGAATCTCGACGCAATTTGAGAGTACTAACGTCATCAGGAGGCGCTGAACGTTACTATTCACTATCATTTTTGCGTCGGATTCGAAAATCTAGACTCACAGGAGAAGGATCATATGGTGCCCGAGACAGCAATATCCCCTTGGAGACAAGTCCGCTGGAGGCCGATGTATTGAATCTCGACGCAATTAGAGTGTTCCATCGTCATTAGGAGGCCCTGAACGTTAAAATTAACTATCATTTTTGCGTCGGATTCGATAATCTAAACTCACAGGAGAACGACCATAAGGTGCCCGAGGCAGCAACAGACCCTTGGAGACAAGTCGGCTGGAGGCCGATGTATTGAATCTCGACGCAATTTGAGTGTTCCATCGGCATTAGGAGGCCCTGAACGTTACAATTAACTATCATTTTTGCGTCGGATTCGATAATCTAAACTCACAGGAGAACGACCATAAGGTGCCCGAGGCAGCAACAGACCCTTGGAGACAAGTCGGCTGGAGGATGATGTATTGAATCTCGACGCAATTTGAGTGTTCCATCGTCATTACAAGGCCCTGAACGCTACAATTAACTATCATTTTGGCGTCGGATTCGTAAATCTAGACTTACAAGAGAACGACCATAAAGTGCCCGAGGCAGCATTAGACCCTTGGAGGCAAGTCGGCTGGAGGACGATGTATTGGATCGCGACGGAATTTGAGTGTTCCATCGTCATTAGGAGGCCCTGAACGTTACAATTAACTATCATTTTGGCGTCGGATTCGTAAATCTAGACTTACAAGAGAACGACCATAAAGTGCCCGAGGCAGCAATATCCCCTTGTAGACAAGTCGGCTGGAG
The DNA here is from genome assembly GCF_021461395.2 of Schistocerca americana. Classification (NCBI taxonomy): domain Eukaryota; kingdom Metazoa; phylum Arthropoda; class Insecta; order Orthoptera; family Acrididae; genus Schistocerca; species Schistocerca americana. Next base: position 74,792 of record NW_025726185.1, on the reverse strand, counting down.
GAAGATGTATTGACTCTCGACGCAATTTCAGTGTTCCATCGTCATTAAGAGGCCCTGAGCATTACATTTAACTATCAGTTTTGCGTCGGATTCGAAAATGTTGACTCACAGGGGAACGACCATAAAGTGCCCGAGGCAGCATTAGACCCTTGGAGGCAAGTCGGCTGGAGGCCGATGTATTGAATCTCGACGCAATTTGAGTGTTCCATCGTCATTAGAAGTCCCTGAACGTTAAAAGTAACTATCATTTTTGCGTCGGATTCGATAATCTAAACTCACAGGAGAACGACCATAAGGTGCCCGAGGCAGCAACAGACCCTTGGAAACAAGTCGGCTGGAGGCCGATGTATTGAATCTCGACGCAATTTCAGTGTTCCATCGTCATTACAAGGCCCTGAACGTTACAATTAACTATCATTTTTGCGTCGGATTCTAAAATGTTAACTCACAGGGGAACGACCACACGGTGCCCGAGGCAGCAATAGACCCTTGGAGACAAGTCGGCTGGAGGACGATGTATTGAATCTCGACGCAATTTGAGAGTTCCATTGTCATTAGGCGGCCCTGAACGTTACAATTAACTATCATTTTGGCGTCGGATTCGTAAATCTAGACTTACAAGAGAACGACCATAAAGTGCCCGATTCAGCATTAGACCCTTGGAGTCAAGTCGGCTGGAGGACGATGTATTGGATCGCGACGGAATTTGAGTGTTCCATCGTCATTAGGAGGCCCTGAATGTTACAATTAACTATCAGTTTCTCGTCGGATTCGAAAATCTAAACTCACGGGAGTACGACCATAAGGTGCCCGAGTCAGCAATAGACCCTTGGAGACAAGGCGGCTAGAGGCCGATGTATTGAATCTCGACGCAATTTGAGTGTTCCATCGGCATTAGGAGGCCCTGAACGTTACAAATAACTATCATTTTTGCGTCCGATTCGATAATCTAAACTCACAGGAGAACGACCATACGGTGCCCGAGGCAGCAATAGACCCTTGGAGACAAGTCGGCTGGAGGCCGATGTATTGAATTTCGACGCAATTTGAGTGTCCCATCGTCATTAGGAGGCCCTAAACGTTACAATTAACTATCATTTTTGCGTCGGATTAGATAATCTAAACTCACAGGGGAACGACCATACGGTGCCCGAGGCAGCTATTGACCCCTGGAGACAAGTCGGTTGGAGGACGATGTATTGGATCGCGACGCAAAATGAGTGTTCCATCGTCATTAGGAGGCCCTGAATGTTACAATTAACTATCAGTTTTTCGTCGGATTCGAAAATCAAAACTCACAGGAGAACGATCATAAGGTGCCCGAGGCAGCAATAGACCGTTGGAGAGAAGTCGGCTGGAGGCCGATATATTGAATCTCGACGCAATTTGAGTGTTCCATCGTCATTACAAGGCCCTGAACCTTACAATTAACTATCAGTTTCGCGTCGGATTCGAAAATCTACTCACAGGAGAAGTTCATACGGTGCTCGAGACAGCAATATACCCCTTGGAGACAAATCGGCTGGAGGACGATGTATTGAATCTCGACGCAATTTGAGTGTCCCATCGTCATTACAAGGCCCTAAACGTTACAATTAACTATCATTTTTGCGTCGGATTCGATAATCTAAACTCACAGGAGAACGACCAAAAGGTGCCCGAGGCAGCAACAGACCCTTGGAGACAAGTCGGCTGGAGGCCGATGTATTGAATCTCGACGCAATTTGAGTCTTCTATCGTCAGTAGGAGGCGCTGAACGTTACAATTCACTATCATTTTTGGGTCTAATTCGAAAATCTAGACTCACAGGAGAACGACCATAAGGTGCCCGAGGCAGCAACTGACCCTTGGAGACAAGTCGGCTGGAGGCCGATGTATTGAATCTCGACGCAATTTGAGTGTTCCATCGGCATTAGGAGGCCCTGAACGTTAAAATTAACTATCATTTTTGCGTCGGATTCGATAATCTAAACTCACAGGAGAACGACCATAAGGTGCCCGAGGCAGCAACAGACCCTTGGAGACAAGTCGGCTAGAGGCCGATGTATTGAATCTCGACGCAATTTGAGTGTCCCATCGTCATTAGGAGGCCCTAAACGTTACAATTAACTATCATTTTTGTGTCGGATTCGAATATCTAGACTCACAGGAGAACGACCATAAGGTGCCCGAGGCAGCAATATACCCTTGGAGACAAGTCGGCTGGAGGACGATGTATTGGATCGCGACGCAATTTGAGTCTTCTATCGTCATTAGGAGGCGCTGAACGTTACAATCCACTATCATTTTTCGGTCGGATTCGAAAATCTAGACTCACAGGAGAAGGATCATATTGTGCCCGAGACAGCAATATCCCCTTGGAGACAAGTCGGCTGGAGGACGATGTATTGAATCTCGACGCAATTTGAGTGTCCCATCGTCATTACAAGGCCCTAAACGTTACAATTAACTATCATTTTTGCGTCGGATTCGATAATCTAAACTCACAGGAGAACGACCATAAGGTGCCCGAGGCAGCAACAAACCCTTGGAGACAAGTCGGCTGGAGGCCGATGTATTGAATCTCGACGCAATTTGAGTGTTCCATCGTCATTACAAGGCCTTGAACGTTACAATTAACTATCATTTTTGCGTCGGATTCTAAAATGTTGACTCACAGGGGAACGACCATACGGTGCCCGAGGCGGCTATTGACCCTTGGAGACAAGTCGGTTGGAGGACGATGTATTGGATCGCGACGCAATTTGAGTCTTCTATCGTCATTAGGAGGCGCTGAACGTTACAATTCACTATCAGTTTTTCGTCGGATTAGAAAATCTAGACTCACAGCAGACGAACCATTTGGTGCCCGACCCAGCAATATCCCCTCGGAGACAAATCGGCTTTAGGACGATGTATTGAATCTCGACGCAATTTGAGAGTTCTATCGTCATCAGGAGGCGCTGAACTTTACTATTCACTATCATTTTTGCGTCTGATTCGAAAATCTAGACTCACAGGAGAAGGATCATATGGTTCCCGAGACAGCAATATCCCCTTGGAGACAAGTCCGCTGGAGGCCGATGTATTGAGTCTCGACGCAATTAGAGTGTTCCATCGTCATTAGGAGGCCCTGAACCTTACAATTAACTATCAGTTTCGCGTCGGATTCGAAAATCTAGACTCACAGGAGACGGACCACATGGAGCCCGAGGCAGCAATATCCCCATGTAGACAAGTCGGCTGGAGGAAGATGTATTGACTCACTACGCAATTTCAGTGTTCCATCGTCATTAAGAGGCCCTGAGCATTACATTTAACTATCAGTTTTGCGTCGGATTCGAAAATGTTGACTCACAGGGGAACGACCATACGGTGCCCGAGGCAGCTATTGACCCTTGGAGACAAGTCGGCTGGAGGCCGATGTATTGAATCTCGACGCAATTTGAGAGTTCTATCGTCATCAGGAGGCGCTGAACGTTACTATTCACTATCATTTTTGCGTCGGATTCGAAAATCTAGACTCACAGGAGAAGGAGCATATGGTGCCCGAGACAGCAATATCCCCTTGGAGACAAGTCCGCTGGAGGCCGATGTATTGAATCTCGACGCAATTAGAGTGTTCCATCGTCATTAGGAGGCCCTGAACGTTAAAATTAACTATCATTTTTGCGTCTGATTCGATAATCTAAACTCACAGGAGAACGACCATAAGGTGCCCGAGGCAGCAATAGACCCTTGGAGACAAGTCGGCTAGAGGACGATGTATTGAATCTCGACGCAATTTGAGAGTTCCACTGTCATTAGGCGGCCCTGAACGTTACAATTAACTATCATTTTGGCGTCGGATTCGTAAATCTAGACTTACAAGAGAACGACCATAAAGTGCCCGAGGCAGCATTAGGCCCTTGGAGTCAAGTCGGCTGGAGGACGATGTATTGGATCGCGACGGAATTTGAGTGTTCCATCGTCATTAGGAGGCCCTGAATGTTACAATTAACTATCAGTTTTTGTCGGATTCGAAAATCTAAACTCACGGAAGAACGACCATAAGGTGCCCGAGTCAGCAATAGACCCTTGGAGAAAAGTCGGCTAGAGGCCGATGTATTGAATCTCGACGCAATTTGAGTGTTCCAACGGCATTAGGAGGCCCTGAACGTTACAATTAACTATCATTTTTGCGTCCGATTCGATAATCTAAACTCACAGGAGAACGACCATAAGGTGCCCGAGGCAGCAATAGACCATTGGAGACAAGTCGGCTGGAGGCCGATGTATTGAATTTCGACGCAATTTGAGTGTTCCATCGTCATTAGAAGGCCCTGAACGTTACAATTAACCATCATTTTTGCGTCGAATTCCATAATCTAGACTCACACGTGAACGACCATAAGGTGCCCGAGGCAGCAATAGTCCCTTGGAGACAAGTCGGCTGGAGGCCGATGTATTGAATCTCGACGCAATTTGAGTGTTGCATCGGCATTAGGAGGCCCTGAACGTTAAAATTAACTATCATTTTAGCGTCGTATTCGATAATCTAACTTCACAGGAGAACGACCATAAGGTGCCCGAGGCAGCAATAGACCCTTTGAGACAAGTCGGCTGGAGGCCGATGTATTGAATCCCGACGCAATTTGAGTGTTCCATTGTCATTAGAAGTCGCGGAACGTTAAAATTAACTATCATTTTTGCGTCGGATTCGATAATCTAAACTCACAGGAGAACGACCATAAGGTGCCCGAGGCAGCAACAGACTCTTGGAGACAAGTCGGCTGGAGGCCGATGTATTGAATCTCGACGCAATTTGAGTGTTTCCATCGGCAGTAGGAGGCCCTGAACGTTAAAATTAACTATCATTTTTGCGTCGGATTCGATAATCTAAACTCACAGGAGAACGACCATAAGGTGCCCGAGGCAGCAACAGACCCTTGGAGACAAGTCGGCTGGAGGCCGATGTATTGAATCTCGACGCAATTTCAGAGTTCCATCGTCATTACAAGGCCCTGAACGTTACAATTAACTATCATTTTTGCGTCGGATTCTAAAATGTTAACTCACAGGGGAACGACCACACGGTAGTCCGAGGCAGCAATAGACCCTTGGAGACAAGTCGGCTGGAGGCCGATGTATTGAATCTCGACGCAATTTGAGAGTTCTATCGTCATAAGGAGGCGCTGATCGTTACTATTCACTATCATTTTTGCGTCGGATTCGAAAATCTAGACTCACATAAGAAGGATCATATGGTGCCCGAGACAGCAATATTCCCTTGGAGACAAGTCCGCTGGAGGCCGATGTATTGAATCTCGTCGCAATTAGAGTGTTCCATCGTCATTAGGAGGCCCTGAACCTTACATTTAACTATCAGTTTCGCGTCGGATTCGAAAATCTAGACTCACAGGAGACGGACCACATGGAGCCCGAGGCAGCAATATCCCCTTGTAGACAAGTCGGCTGGAGGAAGATGTATTGACTCTCGACGCAATTTCAGTGTTCCATCGTCATTAAGAGGCCCTGAGCATTACATTTAACTATCAGTTTTGCGTCGGATTCGAAAATGTTGACTCACAGGGGAACGACCATACGGTGCCCGAGGCAGCTATTGACCCTTGGAGACAAGTCGGCTGGAGGCCGATGTATTGAATCTCGACGCAATTTGAGAGTTCTATCGTCATCAGGAGGCGCTGAACGTTACTATTCACTATCATTTTTGCGTCGGATTCGAAAATCTAGACTCACAGGAGAAGGATCATATGGTGCCCGAGACAGCAATATCCCCTTGGAGACAAGTCCGCTGGAGGCCGATGTATTGAATCTCGACGCAATTAGAGTGTTCCATCGTCCATTAGGAGGCCCTGAACGTTAAAATTAACTATCATTTTTGCGTCGAATTCGATAATCTAAACTCACAGGAGAACGACCATACGGTGCCCGAGGCAGCAACAGCCCATTGGAGACAAGTCGGCTGGAGGATGATGTATTGAATCTCGACGCAATTTGAGTGTTCCATCGTCATTACAAGGCCCTGAACGTTACAATTCACTATCATTTTTGCGTCGGATTCGAAAATCTAGACTCACAGGAGAAGGACCATGTGGTGCCCGAGGCAGCGATATCCCCTTGGAGACAAGTCGGCTGAAGGACGATGTATTGAATCTCGACGCAATTTGAGAGTTCCATTGTCATTAGGCGGCCCTGAACGTTACAATTAACTATCATTTTGGCGGTGGATTCGTAAATCTAGACTTACAAGAGAACGACCATAAAGTGCCCGAGGCAGCATTAGACCCTTGGAGTCAAGTCGGCTGGAGGACGATGTATTGGATCGCGACGGAATTTGAGTGTTCCATCGTCATTAGGAGGCCCTGAATGTTACAATTAACTATCAGTTTTTCGTCGGATTCGAAAATCTAAACTCACGGGAGAACGACCATAAGGTGCCCGAGTCAGCAATAGACCCTTGGAGACAAGTCGGCTAGAGGCCGATGTATTGAATCTCGACGCAATTTGAGTGTTCCATCGGCATTAGGAGGCCCTGAACGTTACAATTAACTATCATTTTTGCTTCCGATTCGATAATCTAAACTCACAGTAGAACGACCATAAGGTGCCCGAGGCAGCAATAGACCCTTGGAGACAAGTCGGCTGGAGGCCGATGTATTGAATTTCGACGCAATTTGAGTGTTCCATCGTCATTAGAAGGCCCTGAACGTTAAAATTAACTATCATTTTTGCGTCGGATTCGATAATCTAAACTCACAGGAGAACGACCATAAGGTGCCCGAGGCAGCAACAGACCCTTGGAGGACAAGTCGGCTGGAGGCCGATGTATTGAATCTCGACGCAATTTCAGAGTTCCATCGTCATTACAAGGCCCTGAACGTTACAATTAACTATCATTTTTCGTCGGATTCTAAAATGTTGACTCACAGGGGAACGACCACACGGTGCCCGAGGCAGCAATAGACCCTTGGAGACAAGTCGGCTGGAGGCCGATGTATTGAATCTCGACGCAATTTGAGAGTTCTATCGTCATAAGGAGGCGCTGATCGTTACTATTCACTATCATTTTTGCGTCGGATTCGAAAATCTAGACTCACAGGAGAAGGATCATATGGTGCCCGAGACAGCAATATTCCCTTGGAGACAAGTCCGCTGGAGGCCGATGTATTGAATCTCGTCGCAATTAGAGTGTTCCATCGTCATTAGGAGGCCCTGAACCTTACATTTAACTATCAGTTTCGCGTCGGATTCGAAAATCTAGACTCACAGGAGACGGACCACATGGAGCCCGAGGCAGCAATATCCCCTTGTAGACAAGTCGGCTGGAGGAAGATGTATTGACTCTCGACGCAATTTCAGTGTTCCATCGTCATTAAGAGGCCCTGAGCATTACATTTAACTATCAGTTTTGCGTCGGATTCGAAAATGTTGACTCACAGGGGAACGACCATACGGTGCCCGAGGCAGCTATTGACCCTTGGAGACAAGTCGGCTGGAGGCCGATGTATTGAATCTCGACGCAATTTGAGAGTTCTATCGTCATCAGGAGGCGCTGAACGTTACTATTCACTATCATTTTTGCGTCGGATTCGAAAATCTAGACTCACAGGAGAAGGATCATATGGTGCCCGAGACAGCAATATCCCCTTGGAGACAAGTCCGCTGGAGGCCGATGTATTGAATCTCGACGCAATTAGAGTGTTCCATCGTCATTAGGAGGCCCTGAACGTTAAAATTAACTATCATTTTTGCGTCGAATTCGATAATCTAAACTCACAGGAGAACGACCATACGGTGCCCGAGGCAGCAACAGCCCATTGAGGACAAGTCGGCTGGAGGATGATGTATTGAATCTCGACGCAATTTGAGTGTTCCATCGTCATTACAAGGCCCTGAACGTTACAATTCACTATCATTTTTGCGTCGGATTCGAAAATCTAGACTCACAGGAGAAGGACCATGTGGTGCCCGAGGCAGCGATATCCCCTTGGAGACAAGTCGGCTGGAGGACGATGTATTGAATCTCGACGCAATTTGAGAGTTCCATTGTCATTAGGCGGCCCTGAACGTTACAATTAACTATCATTTTGGCGGTGGATTCGTAAATCTAGACTTACAAGAGAACGACCATAAAGTGCCCGAGGCAGCATTAGACCCTTGGAGTCAAGTCGGCTGGAGGTCGATGTATTGGATCGCGACGGAATTTGAGTGTTCCATCGTCATTAGGAGGCCCTGAATGTTACAATTAACTATCAGTTTTTCGTCGGATTCGAAAATCTAAACTCACGGGAGAACGACCATAAGGTGCCCGAGTCAGCAATAGACCCTTGGAGACAAGTCGGCTAGAGGCCGATGTATTGAATCTCGACGCAATTTGAGTGTTCCATCGGCATTAGGAGGCCCTGAACGTTACAATTAACTATCATTTTTGCTTCCGATTCGATAATCTAAACTCACAGTAGAACGACCATAAGGTGCCCGAGGCAGCAATAGACCCTTGGAGGACAAGTCGGCTGGAGGCCGATGTATTGAATTTCGACGCAATTTGAGTGTTCCATCGTCATTAGAAGGCCCTGAACGTTACAATTAACCATCATTTTTGCGTCGAATTAGAAAATCTAGACTCACAGGAGAACGACCATAAGGTGCCCGAGGCAGCAATAGTCCCTTGGAGACAAGTCGGCTGGAGGCCGATGTATTGAATCTCGACGCAATTTGAGTGTTGCATCGGCAGTAGGAGGCCCTGAACGTTAAAATTAACTATCATTTTTGCGTCGGATTCGATAATCTAAACTCACAGGAGAACGACCATAAGGTGCCCGAGGCATCAACAGACTCTTGAGACAAGTCGGCTGGAGGCCGATGTATTGAATCTCGACGCAATTTGAGTGTTCCATCGGCATTAGGAGGCCCTGAACGTTACAATTAACTATCATTTTTGCGTCGGATTCGATAATCTAAACTCACAGGAGAACGACCATAAGGTGCCCGACTCAGCAATAGACCCTTGGAGACAAGTCGGCTGGAGGCCGATGTATTGAATCTCGACGCAATTTGAGTGTTCCATCGTCATTAGAAGTCACTGAACGTTAAAATTAACTATCATTTTTGCGTCGGATTCGATAATCTAAACTCACAGGAGAACGACCATAAGGTGCCCGAGGCAGCAACAGACCCTTGGAGACAAGTCGGCTGGAGGCCGATGTATTGAATCTCGACGCAATTTGAGTGTTCCAACGGCATTAGGAGGCCCTGAACGTTAAAATTAACTATCATTTTTGCGTCGGATTCGATAATCTAAACTCACAGGAGAACGACCATAAGGTGCCCGAGGCAGCAACAGACCCTTGGAAACAAGTCGGCTGGAGGCCGATGTATTGAATCTCGACGCAATTTCAGTGTTCCATCGTCATTACAAGGCCCTGAACGTTACAATTAACTATCATTTTTGCGTCGGATTCTAAAATGTTGACTCACAGGGGAACGACCACACGGTGCCCGAGGCAGCAATAGACCCTTGGAGACAAGTCGGCTGGAGGCCGATGTATTGAATCTCGACGCAATTTGAGAGTTCTATCGTCATCAGGAGGCGCTGAACGTTACTATTCACTATCATTTTTGCGTCGGATTCGAAAATCTAGACTCACAGGAGAAGGATCATATGGTGCCCGAGACAGCAATATCCCCTTGGAGACAAGTCCGCTGGAGGCCGATGTATTGAATCTCGACGCAATTAGAGTGTTCCATCGTCATTAGGAGGCCCTGAACCTTACAATTAACTATCAGTTTCGCGTCGGATTCGAAAATCTAGACTCACAGGAGACGGACCACATGGAGCCCGAGGCAGCAATATCCCCTTGTAGACAAGTCGGCTGGAGGAAGATGTATTGACTCTCGACGCAATTTCAGTGTTCCATCGTCATTAAGAGGCCCTGAGCATTACATTTAACTATCAGTTTTGCGTCGGATTCGAAAATGTTGACTCACAGGGGAACGACCATACGGTGCCCGAGGCAGCTATTGACCCTTGGAGACAAGTCGGCTGGAGGCCGATGTATTGATTCTCGACACAATTTGAGAGTTCTATCGTCATCAGGAGGCGCTGAACGTTACTATTCACTATCATTTTTGCGTCGGATTTGAAAATCTAGACTCACAGGAGAAGGATCATATGGTGCCCGAGACAGCAATATCCCCTTGGAGACAAGTCCGCTGGAGGCCGATGTATTGAATCTCGACGCAATTAGAGTGTTCCATCGTCATTACAAGGCCCTGAACGTTACAATTCACTATCATTTTTGCGTCGGATTCGAAAATCTAGACTCACAGGAGAAGGACCATGTGGTGCCCGAGGCAGCGATATCCCCTTGTAGACAAGTCGGCTGGAGGAAGATGTATTGACTCTCGACGCAATTTCAGTGTTCCATCGTCATTAAGAGGCCCTGAGCATTACATTTAACTATCAGTTTTGCGTCGGATTCGAAAATGTTGACTCACAGGGGAACGACCATACGGTGCCCGAGGCAGCTATTGACCCTTGGAGACAAGTCGGCTGGAGGCCGATGTATTGAATCTCGACGCAATTTGAGAGTTCTATCGTCATCAGGAGGCCCTGAACGTTAAAATTAACTATCATTTTTGCGTCGGATTGGATAATCTAAACTCACAGGAGAACGACCATACGGTGCCCGAGGCAGCAACAGCCCATTGGAGACAAGTCGGCTGGAGGATGATGTATTGAATCTCGACGCAATTTGAGTGTTCCATCGTCATTACAAGGCCCTGAACGTTACAATTCACTATCATTTTTGCGTCGGATTCGAAAATCTAGACTCACAGGAGAAGGACCATGTGGTGCATGAGGCAGCGATATCCCCTTGGAGACAAGTAGGCTGGAGGCCGATGTATTGAATCTCGACGCAATTTGAGTGTTCCATCGTCATTAGAAGGCCCTGAACGTTACAATTAACTATCATTTTTGCGTCGGATACGAAAATCTAGACTCACAGGAGAACGACCATAAGGTGCCCGAGGCAGCAATAGACCCTTGGAGACAAGTCGGCTGCAGGACGATGTATTGAATCTCGACGCAATTTGAGAGTTCCATTGTCATTAGGCGGCCCTGAACGTTACAATTAACTATCATTTTGGCGTCGGATTCGTAAATCTAGACTTACAAGAGAACGACCATAAAGTGCCCGAGGCAGCATTAGACCCTTGGAGTCAAGTCGGCTGGAGGACGATGTATTGGATCGCGACGGAATTTGAGTGTTCCATCGTCATTAGGAGGCCCTGAACGTTATAATTAACTATCATTTTTGCGTCGGATTCGATAATCTAAACTCACAGGAGAACGACCATAAGGTGCCCGAGGCAGCTATAGACCCTTGGAGACAAGTCGGCTGGAGGCCGATGTATTGAATCTCGACGCAATTTGAGTGTTCCATCGTCATTACAAGGCCCTGAACGTTACAATTGACTATCATTTTTGCGTCGGATTCGAAAATCTAGACTCACAGGAGAACGACCATAAGGTGCCCGAGGCAGCAATAGACCCTTGGAGACAAGTCGGCGGGAGGACGATGTATTGAATCTCGACGCAATTAGAGAGTTCCATCGGCATTAGGCGGCCCTGAACGTTACAATTAACTATCATTTTTGCGTCGGATTCGAAAATCTAGACTTACAAGAGAACGACCATAAAGTGTCCGAGGCAGCATTAGATCCTTGGAGACAAGTCGGCTTGAGGACGATGTATTGGATCGCGACGCAATTTGAGTGTTCCATCGTCATTAGGAGGCCCTGAATGTTACAATTAACTATCATTTTTGCGTCGGATTCGAAAATCTAGACTCACAGGAGAAAGACCATAAGGTGCCCCAGGCAGCAATAGTCCCTTGGAGACAATTCGGTTGGAGGACGATGTATTGGATCGCGACGCAATTTGAGTCTTCTATCGTCATTAGGAGGCGCTGAACGTTACAATTCACTATCATTTTTGCGTCGGATTCGAAAATCTAGACTCACAGGAGAAGGACCATGTGGTGCCCGAGGCAGCGATATCCCCTTGGAGACAAGTCGGCTGGAGGCCGATGTATTGAATCTCGACGCAATTTGAGTGTTTCCATCGTCATTAGAAGGCCCTGAACGTTACAATTCACTATCATTTTTGCGTCGGATAGGAAAATCTAGACTCACAGGAGAACGACCATAAGGTGCCCGAGGCAGCAATTGACCCTTGGAGACAAGTCGGCTGGAGGCCGATGTATTGAATCTCGACGCAATTTGTGTGTTCCATCGTCATTACAAGGCCCTGAACCTTACAATTAACTATCGGTTTCGCGTCGGATTCGAAAATCTACTCACAGGAGAAGTTAATACGGTGCTCGAGACAGCAATATACCCCTTGGAGACAAATCGGCTGGAGGACGATGTATTGAATCTCGACGCAATTTGAGTCTTCTATCGTCATTAGGAGGCGCTGAACGTTACAATTCACTATCATTTTTGCGTCGGATTCGAAAATCTAGACTCACAGGAGAAAGATCATATTGTGCCCGAGACAGCAATATCCCCTTGGAGACAGGTCGGCTGGAGGACGATGTATTGAATCTCGACGCAATTTGAGTGTCCCATCGTCATTAGGAGGCCCTAAACGTTACAATTAACTATCATTTTTGCGTCGGATTCGATAATCTAAACTCACTGGGGAACGACCATACCGTGCCCGAGGCAGCTATTGACCCTTGGAGACAAGTCGGTTGGAGGACGATGTATTGGATCGCGACGCAAAATGAGTGTTCCATCGTCATTAGGAGGCCCTGAATGTTACAATTAACTATCAGTTTTTCGTCGGATTCGAAAATCTAAACTCACAGGAGAACGATCATAAGGTGCCCGAGGCAGCAATAGACCGTTGGAGAGAAGTCGGCTGGAGGCCGATATATTGAATCTCGACGCAATTTGAGTGTTCCATCGTCATTACAAGGCCCTGAACCTTACAATTAACTATCAGTTTCGCGTCGGATTCAAAAATCTACACTCACAGGAGAAGTTCATACGGTGCTCGAGGCAGCAATATCCCCTTGGAGACAATTCCGCTGGAGGCCGATTTATTGTATCTCAACGCAATTTGAGAGTTCCATCGGCATTAGGAGGCCATGAACGTTACAATTAACTATCATTTTTGCGTCGGATTCGAAAATCTAGACTTACAAGAGAACGACCATAAGGTGCCCGAGGCAGCAGTAGACCCTTGGAGACAAGTCGGCAGGAGGCCGATGTATTGAATCTAGACGCAATTTGAGTGTTCCATCGTCATTAGAAGGCCTGAACGTTAAAATTAACTATAATTTTTGCGTCGGATTCGAAAATCTAGACTCACAGGAGAAAGACCATAAGGTGCCCCAGGCAGCAATAGTCCCTTGGAGACAATTCGGTTGGAGGACGATGTATTGGATCGCGACGCAATTTGAGTCTTCTATCGTCATTAGGAGGCGCTGAACGTTACAATTCACTATCATTTTTGCGTCGGATTCGAAAATCTAGACTCACAGGAGAAGGACCATGTGGTGCCCGAGGCAGCGATATCCCCTTGGAGACAAGTCGGCTGGAGGCCGATGTATTGAATCTCGACGCAATTTGAGTGTTCCATCGTCATTAGAAGGCCCTGAACGTTACAATTCACTATCATTTTTGCGTCGGATAGGAAAATCTAGACTCACAGGAGAACGACCATAAGGTGCCCGAGGCAGCAATTGACCCTTGGAGACAAGTCAGCTGGAGGCCGATGTATTGAATCTCGACGCAATTTGAGTGTTCCATCGTCATTACAAGGCCCTGAACCTTACAATTAACTATCAGTTTCGCGTCGGATTCGAAAATCTACTCACAGGAGAAGTTAATACGGTGCTCGAGACAGCAATATACCCCTTGGAGACAAATCGGCTGGAGGACGATGTATTGAATCTCGACGCAATTTGAGTCTTCTATCGTCATTAGGAGGCGCTGAACGTTACAATTCACTATCATTTTTGCGTCGGATTCGAAAATCTAGACTCACAGGAGAAAGATCATATTGTGCCCGAGACAGCAATATCCCCTTGGAGACAGGTCGCCTGGAGGACGATGTATTGAATCTCGACGCAATTTGAGTGTCCCATCGTCATTAGGAGGCCCTAAACGTTACAATTAACTATCATTTTTGCGTCGGATTCGATAATCTAAACTCACTGGGGAACGACCATACCGTGCCCGAGGCAGCTATTGACCCTTGGAGACAAGTCGGTTGGAGGACGATGTATTGGATCGCGACGCAAAATGAGTGTTCCATCGTCATTAGGAGGCCCTGAATGTTACAATTAACTATCAGTTTTTCGTCGGATTCGAAAATCTAAACTCACAGGAGAACGATCATAAGGTGCCCGAGGCAGCAATAGACCGTTGGAGAGAAGTCGGCTGGAGGCCGATATATTGAATCTCGACGCAATTTGAGTGTTCCATCGTCATTACAAGGCCCTGAACCTTACAATTAACTATCAGTTTCGCGTCGGATTCAAAAATCTACTCACAGGAGAAGTTCATACGGTGCTCGAGGCAGCAATATCCCCTTGGAGACAATTCCGCTGGAGGCCGATTTATTGTATCTCAACGCAATTTGAGAGTTCCATCGGCATTAGGAGGCCATGAACGTTACAATTAACTATCATTTTTGCGTCGGATTCGAAAATCTAGACTTACAAGAGAACGACCATAAGGTGCCCGAGGCAGCAGTAGACCCTTGGAGACAAGTCGGCTGGAGGCCGATGTATTGAATCTAGACGCAATTTGAGTGTTCCATCGTCATTAGAAGGCCCTGAACGTTAAAATTAACTATCATTTTTGCGTCGGATTCGATAATCTAAACTCACAGGAGAACGACCATAAGGTACCCGAGGCAGCAACAGACCCTTGGAGACAAGTCGGCTGGAGGCCGATGTATTGAATCTCGACGCAATTTGAGTGTTCCATCGGCATTAGGAGGCCCTGAACGTTAAAATTAACTATCATTTTTGCGTCGGATTCGATAATCTAAACTCACAGGAGACCGACCATAAGGTGCCCGAGGCAGCAACAGACCCTTGGAGACAAGTCGGCTGGAGGCCGATGTATTGAATCTCTACGCAATTTGAGTGTTCCATCGTCATTACAAGGCCCTGAACGTTACAATTAACTATCATTTTTGCGTCGGATTCGAAAATCTAGACTCACAGGAGAACGACCATAAGGTGCCCGAGGCAGCAATAGACCCTTGGAGACAAGTCGGCTGGAGGCCGATGTATTGAATCTCGACGCAATTTGAGTGTTCCATCGTCATTACAAGGCCCTGAACGTTACAATTAACTATCATTTTTGCGTCGGATTCTAAAATGTTGACTCACAGGGGAACGACCACACGGTGCCCGAGGCAGCAATAGACCCTTGGAGACAAGTCGGCTGGAGGCCGATGTATTGAATCTCGACGCATTTTGAGAGTTCTATCGTCATCAGGAGGCGCTGAACGTTACTATTCACTATCATTTTTGCGTCGGATTCGAAAATCTAGACTCACAGGAGAAGGATCATATGGTGCCCGAGACAGCAATATCCCCTTGGAGACAAGTCCGCTGGAGGCCGATGTATTGAATCTCGACGCAATTAGAGTGTTCCATCGTCATTAGAAGGCCCTCAACGTTACAATTAACTATCATTTTTGCGTCGGATACGAAAATCTAGACTCACAGAAGAACGACCATAAGGTGCCCGAGGCAGCAATAGACCCTTGGAGACAAGTCGGCTGGAGAGCGATGTATTGAATATCAACGCAATTTGAGTGTTCCATCGTCATTAGGAGGCCCTCAACGTTACAATTAACTATAATATTTGCGTCGGATTCGATAATCTAAACTCACAGGAGAACGACCATAAGGTGCCCGAGGCAGCATTAGACCCTTGGAGACAAGTCGGCTGGAGGCAATTTGAGTGTTCCATCGGCATTAGGAGGCCCTGAACGTTATAATTAACTATCATTTTTGCGTCGGATTCGATAATCTAAACTCACAGGAGAACGACCATAAGGTGCCCGAGGCAGCAATAACCCTTTGGAGACATATCGGCTGGAGGACGATGTATTGAATCCCGACGCAATTTGAGTCTTCTATCGTCATTAGGAGGCGCTGAACGTTACAATTCACTATCACTTTTGCGTCGGATTCCAAAATCTAGACTCACAGGAGAAGGATCATATTGTGCCCGAGACAGCAATATCCCCTTGGAGACAAGTCAGCTGAAGGACGATGTATTGAATCTCGACGCAATTTGAGTGTCCCATCGTCATTAGGAGGCCCTAAACGTAACAATTAACTAACATTTTTGCGTCGGATTCGATAATCTAAACTCACAGGAGTACGACCATAAGGTGCCCGAGGCAGCAATACACCGTTGGAAGAAAAGTCGGCTGGAGGCAATTTGAGTGTTCCATCGTCATTACAAGGCCCTGAACCTTACAATTAACTATCAGTTTCGCATCGGATTCGAAAATCTACTCACAGGAGAAGTTCATACGGTGCTCGAGACAGCAATATCCCCTTGGAGACAGTTCCGCTGGAGGCCGATGTATTGAATCTCGACGCAATTTGAGAGTTCCATCGGCATTAGGAGGCCATGAACGTCACAATTAACTATCATTTTTGCGTCGGATTCGAAAATCTAGACTTACAAGAGAACGACCATAAGGTGCCCGAGGCAGCATTAGACCCTTGGAGACAAGTCGGCTGGAGGCAATTTGAGTGTTCCATCGGCATTAGGAGGCCCTGAACGTTATAATTAACTATCATTTTTGCGTCGGATTCGATAATCTAAACTCAGAGGAGAACGACCATTAGGTGCCCGAGGCAGCTATATACCCTTGGAGACAAGTCGGCTGGAGGCCGATGTATTGAATATCGACGCAATTTGAGTGTTCCATCGTCATTAGGAGGCCCTAAACGTTACAATTAACTATAATATTTGCGTCGGATTCGATAATCTAAACTCACAGGAGAACGACCATAAGGTGCCCGAGGCAGCATTAGACCCTTGGAGACAAGTCGGCTGGAGGCAATTTGAGTGTTCCATCGGCATTAGGAGGCCCTGAACGTTATAATTAACTATCATTTTTGCGTCGGATTCGATAATCTAAACTCAGAGGAGAACGACCATTAGGTGCCCGAGGCAGCTATATACCCTTGGAGACAAGTCGGCTGGAGGCCGATGTATTGAATCTCGACGCAATTAGAGAGTTCCATCGTCATTAGGCGGCCCTGAACGTTACAATTAACTATCATTTTTGCGTCGGATTCGAAAATCTAGACTTACAAGAGAACGACCATAAAGTGTCCGAGGCAGCATTAGATCCTTGGAGACAAGTCGGCTGGAGGACGATGTATTGAATCTCGACGCAATTTGAGTGTTCCATCGCCATTACAAGGCCCTGAACGTTACAATTAACTATCATTTTTGCGTCGGATTCGAAATACTAGACTCACAGGAGAAAGACCATAAGGTGCCCAAGGCAGCAATAGACCCTTGGAGACAATTCGGCTGGAGGACGATGTATTGGATCGCGACGCAATTAGAGAGTTCCATCGTCATTAGGCGGCCCTGAACGTTACAATTAACTATCATTTTTGCGTCGGATTCGAAAATCTAGACTTACAAGAGAACGACCATAAAGTGTCCGAGGCAGCATTAGATCCTTGGAGACAAGTCGGCTGGAGGACGATGTATTGAATCTCGACGCAATTTGAGTGTTCCATTGTCATTAGAAGGCCTTCAACGTTACAATTAACTATCATTTTTGCGTCGGATACGAAAATCTAGACTCACAGGAGAACGACCATAAGGTGCCCGAGGCAGCAATAGACCCTTGGAGACAAGTCGGCTGGAGGGCGATGTATTGAATATCGACGCAATTTGAGTGTTCCATCGTCATTAGGGGGCCCTAAACGTTACAATTAACTATAATATTTGCGTCGGATTCGATAATCTAAACTCACAGGAGAACGACCATAAGGTGTCCGAGGCAGCATTAGACCCTTGGAGACAAGTCGGCTGGAGGCAATTTGAGTGTTCCATCGGCATTAGGAGGCCCTGAACGTTATAATTAACTATCATTTTTGCGTCGGATTCGATAATCTAAACTCACAGGAGAACGACCATAAGGTGCCCGAGGCAGCAATAACCCTTTGGAGACATATCGGCTGGAGGACGATGTATTGAATCCCGACGCAATTTGAGTCTTCTATCGTCATTAGGAGTCGCTGAACGTTACAATTCACTATCACTTTTGCGTCGGATTTCAAAATCTAGACTCACAGGAGAAGGATCATATTGTGCCCGAGACAGCAATATCCCCTTGGAGACAAGTTGGCTGAAGGACGATGTATTGAATCTCGACGCAATTTGAGTGTCCCATCGTCATTAGGAGGCCCTAAACGTAACAATTAACTATCATTTTTGCGTCGGATTCGATAATCTAAACTCACAGGAGAACGACCATACGGTGCCCGAGGCAGCTATTGACCCTTGGAGACAAGTCGGTTGGAGGACGATGTATTGGATCGCGACGCAAAATGAGTGTTCCATCGTCATTAGGAGGCCCTGAATGTTACAATTAACTATCAGTTTTTCGTCGGATTCGAAAATCTAAACTCACAGGAGAACGACCATAAGGTGCCCGAGGCAGCAATACACCGTTGGAAGAAAAGTCGGCTGGAGGCAATTTGAGTGTTCCATCGTCATTACAAGGCCCTGAACCTTACAATTAACTATCAGTTTCGCATCGGATTCGAAAATCTACTCACAGGAGAAGTTCATACGGTGCTCGAGACAGCAATATCCCCTTGGAGACAGTTCCGCTGGAGGCCGATGTATTGAATCTCGACGCAATTTGAGAGTTCCATCGGCATTAGGAGGCCATGAACGTCACAATTAACTATCATTTTTGCGTCGGATTCGAAAATCTAGACTTACAAGAGAACGACCATAAGGTGCCCGAGGCAGCATTAGACCCTTGGAGACAAGTCGGCTGGAGGCCGATGTATTGAATATCGACGCAATTTGAGTGTTCCATCGTCATTAGGAGGCCCTAAACGTTACAATTAACTTTAATATTTGCGTCGGATTCGATAATCTAAACTCACAGGAGAACGACCATAAGGTGCACGAGGCAGCATTAGACCCTTGGAGACAAGTCGGCTGGAGGCAATTTGAGTGTTCCATCGGCATTAGGAGGCCCTGAACGTTGTAATTAACTATCATTTTTGCGTTGGATTCGATAATCTAAACTCAGAGGAGAACGACCATAAGTTGCCCGAGGCAGCTATAGACCCTTGGAGACAAGTCGGCTGGAGGCCGATGTATTGAATCTCGACGCAATTAGAGAGTTCCATCGTCATTAGGCGGCCCTGAACGTTACAATTAACTATCATTTTTGCGTCGGATTCGAAAATCTAGACTTACAAGAGAACGACCATAAAGTGTCCGAGGCAGCATTAGATCCTTGGAGACAAGTCGGCTGGAGGACGATGTATTGAATCTCGACGCAATTTGAGTGTTCCATCGTCATTACAAGGCCCTGAACGTTACAATTAACTATCATTTTTGCGTCGGATTCGAAAAACTAGACTCACAGGAGAAAGACCATAAGGTGCCCAAGGCAGCAATAGACCCTTGGAGACAATTCGGCTGGAGGACGATGTATTGGATCGCGACGCAATTTGAGTCTTCTATCGTCATTAGGAGGCGCTGAACGTTACAATTCACTATCATTTTTGCGTCGGATTCGATAATCTAAACTCACAGGGTAACTACCATACGGTGCCCGAGGCAGCTATTGACCCTTGGAGACAAGTCGGTTGGAGGACGATGTATTGGATCGCGACGCAAAATGAGTGTTCCATCGTCATTAGGAGGCCCTGAATGTTACAATTAACTATCAGTTTTTTCGTCGGATTCGAAAATCTAAACTCACAGGAGAACGATCATAAGGTGCCCGAGGCAGCAATAGACCGTTGGAGAGAAGTCGGCTGGAGGCCGATATATTGAATCTCGACGCAATTTGAGTGTTCCATCGTCATTACAAGGCCCTGAACCTTACAATTAACTATCAGTTTCGCGTCGGATTCGAAAATCTCTCACAGGAGAAGTTCATACGGTGCTCGAGACAGCAATATACCCCTTGGAGACAAATCGGCTGGAGGACGATGTATCGATACTCGACGCAATTTAAGTCTTCTATCGTCACTAGGAGGCGCTGAACGTTACAATTCACTATCATTTTTGCGTCGGATTCGAAAATCTAGACTCACAGGAGAAAGATCATATTGTGCCCGAGACAGCAATATCCCCTTGGAGACAAGTCGGCTGGAGGACGATGTATTGAATCTCGACGCAATTTGAGTGTCCCATCGTCATTAGGAGGCCCTAAACGTTACAATTGACTATCATTTTTGCGTCGGATTCGATAATCTAAACTCACAGGGGAGAACGACCATACGGTGCCCGAGGCAGCTATTGACCCTTGGAGACAAGTCGGTTGGAGGACGATGTATTGGATCGCGACGCAAAATGAGTGTTCCATCGTCATTAGGAGGCCCTGAATGTTACAATTAACTATCAGTTTTTCGTCGGATTCGAAAATCTAAACTCACAGGAGAACGACCATTAGGTGCCCGAGGCAGCAATAGACCGTTGGAGACAAGTCGGCTGGAGGCCGATGTATTGAATCTCGACGCAATTTGAGTGTCCCATCGTCATTAGAAGGCCCTGAACGTTACAATTAACTATCATTTATGCGTCGGATTCGAAAATCTACTCACAGGAGAAGTTCATACGGTGCTCGAGACAGCAATATCCCCTTGGAGACAATTCCGCTGGAGGCCGTTTTATTGAATCTCAACGCAATTTGAGAGTTCCATCGGCATTAGGAGGCCATGAACGTTACAATTAACTATCAATTTTGCGTCGGATTCGAAAATCTAGACTTACAAGAGAACGACCATAAGGTGCCCGAGGCAGCATTAGACCCTTGGAGACAAGTCGGCTGGAGGACGATGTATTGAATCTCGACGCAATTTGAGAGTTCTATCGCCATCAGGAGGCGCTGAACGTTACTATTCACTATCATTTTTGCGTCGGATTCGAAAATCTAAACTCACAGGAGAAGGATCATATGGTGCCCGAGACAGCAACAGACCCTTGGAGACAAGTCGGCTGGAGGACGACGTATTGAATCTCGACGCAATTTGAGTGTCCCATCGTCATTACAAGGCCCTAAACGTTACAATTAACTATCATTTTTGCGTCGGATTCGATAATCTAAACTCACAGGAGAACGACCATAAGGTGCCCGAGGCAGCAACACACCCTTGGAGACACGTCGGCGGGAGGCCGATGTATTGAATGTCGACGCAATTTGAGTGTTCCATCGTCATTACAAGGCCCTGAACGTTACAATTCACTATCATTTTTGCGTCGGATTCGAAAATCTAGACTCGCAGGAGAAGGACCATGTGGTGCCCGAGGCAGCGATATCCCCTTGGAGACAAGTCGGCTGGAGGCCGATGTATTGAATCTCGACGCAATTTCAGTGTTCCATCGTCATTAGAAGGCCCTGAACGTTGCAATTAACTATCATTTTTGCGTCGGATACGAAAATCTAGAATGACAGGAGAACGACCATAAGGTGCCCGAGGCAGCAATTGACCCTTGGAGACAAGTCGGCTGGAGGACGATGTATTGAATCTCGACGCAATTTGAGTGTTCCATCGTCATTACAAGGCCCTGAACCTTACAATTAACTATCAGTTTCGCGTCGGATTCGAAAATCTACTCACAGGAGAAGTTCATACGGTGCTCGAGACAGCAATATACCCCTTGGAGACAAATCGGCTGGAGGACGATGTATCGATACTCGACGCTATTTAAGTCTTCTATCGTCACTAGGAGGCGCTGAACGTTACAATTCACTATCATTTTTGCGTCGGATTCGAAAATCTAGACTCACAGGAGAAAGATCATATAGTGCCCGAGACAGCAATATCCCCTTGGAGACAAGTCGGCTGGAGGACGATGTATTGAATCTCGACGCAATTTGAGTGTCCCATCGTCATTAGGAGGCCCTAAACGTTACAATTGACTATCATTTTTGCGTCGGATTCGATAATCTAAACTCACAGGGGAACGACCATACGGTGCCCGAGGCAGCTATTGACCCTTGGAGACAAGTCGGTTGGAGGACGATGTATTGGATCGCGACGCAAAATGAGTGTTCCATCGTCATTAGGAGGCCCTGAATGTTACAATTAACTATCAGTTTTTCGTCGGATTCGAAAATCTAAACTCACAGGAGAACGACCATTAGGTGCCCGAGGCAGCAATAGACCGTTGGAGACAAGTCGGCTGGAGGCCGATGTATTGAATCTCGACGCAATTTGAGTGTCCCATCGTCATTAGAAGGCCCTGAACGTTACAATTAACTATCATTTATGCGTCGGATTCGAAAATCTACTCACAGGAGAAGTTCATACGGTGCTCGAGACAGCAATATCCCCTTGGAGACAATTCCGCTGGAGGCCGTTTTATTGAATCTCAACGCAATTTGAGAGTTCCATCGGCATTAGGAGGCCATGAACGTTACAATTAACTATCAATTTTGCGTCGGATTCGAAAATCTAGACTTACAAGAGAACGACCATATGGTGCCCGAGGCAGCATTAGACCCTTGGAGACAAGTCGGCTGGAGGACGATGTATTGAATCTCGACGCAATTTGAGAGTTCTATCGTCATCAGGAGGCGCTGAACGTTACTATTCACTATCATTTTTGCGTCGGATTCGAAAATCTAAACTCACAGGAGAAGGATCATATGGTGCCCGAGACAGCAACAGACCCTTGGAGACAAGTCGGCTGGAGGACGATGTATTGAATCTCGACGCAATTTGAGTGTCCCATTGTCATTACAAGGCCCTGAACGTTACAATTCACTATCATTTTTGCGTCGGATTCGAAAATCTAGACTCGCAGGAGAAGGACAATGTGGTGCCCGAGGCAGCGATATCCCCTTGGAGACAATTCGGCTGGAGGCCGATGTATTGAATCTCGACGCAATTTCAGTGTTCCATCGTCATTAGAAGGCCCTGAACGTTACAATTAACTATCATTTTTGCGTAGGATACGAAAATCTAGACTGACAGGAGAACGACCATAAGGTGCCCGAGGCAGCAATTGACCCTTGGAGACAAGTCGGCTGGAGGACGATGTATTGAATCTCGACGCAATTTGAGAGTTCCATCGACATTAGGCGGCCCTGAACGTTACAATTAACTATCATTTTGGCGTCGGATTCGTAAATCTAGACTTACAAGAGAACGACCATAAAGTGCCCGAGGCAGCATTAGACCCTTGGAGACAAGTCAGCTGGAGGACGATGTATTGGATCGCGACGCAATTTGAGTGTTCCATCGTCATTAGGAGGCCCTGACTATTACAATTAACTATCAGTTTTTCGTCGGATTCGAAAATCTAGACTCACAGCAGACGAACCATTTGGTGCCCGAGGCAGCAATATCCCCTTGGAGACAAATCGGCTGGAGGACGATGTATTGAATCCCGACGCAATTTGAGTCTTCTATCGTCATTAGGAGGCGCTGAACGTTACAATTCACTATCATTTTTGCGTCGGATTCGAAAATCTAGACTCACAGGAGAAGGATCATATTGTGCCCGAGACAGCAATATCCCCTTGGAGACAAGTCGGCTGGAGGACGATGTATTGAATCTCGACGCAATTTGAGTGTCCCATCGTCATTTGGAGGCCCTAAACGTTACAATTAACTATCATTTTTGCGTCGGATTCGATAATCTAAACTCACAGGGGAACGACCATACGGCGCCCGAGGCAGCTATTGCCCCTTGGAGACAAGTCGGTTGGAGGACGATGTATTGGATCGCGACGCAAAATGAGTGATCCATCGTCATTAGGAGGCCCTGAATGTTACAATGAACTATCAGTTTTTCGTCGGATTCGAAAATCTAAACTCACAGGAGAACGATCATATGGTGCCCGAGGCAGCAATAGACCGCTGGAGAGATGTCGGCTAGAGGCCGATATATTGAATCTCGACGCAATTTGAGTGTTCCATCGTCATTACAAGGCCCTGAACCTTACAATTAACTATCAGTTTCGCGTCGGATTCGAAAATCTACTCACAGGAGAAGTTCATACGGTGCTCGAGACAGCAATATACCCCTTGGAGACAAATCGGCTGGAGGACGATGTATTGAATCTCGACGCAATTTGAGTCTTCTATCGTCATTAGGAGGCGGTGAAGGTTACAATTCACTATTATTTTTGCGTCGGATTCGAAAATCTAGACTCACAGGAGAAAGATCGTATTGTGCCCGAGACAGCAATACCCCTTGGAGACAAGTCGGCTGGAGGACGATGTATTGAATCTCGACGCAATTTGAGTGTCCCATCGTCATTAGGAGGCCGTAAACGTTACAATTAACTATCATTTTTGCGTCGGATTCGATAATCTAAACTCACAGGGGAACGACCATACGGTGCCCGAGGCAGCTATTGACCCTTGGAGACAAGTCGGTTCGAGGACGATGTATTGGATCGCGACGCAAAATGAGTGTTCCATCGTCATTAGGAGGCCCTGAATGTTACAATTAACTATCAGTTTTCCGTGGGATTCGAAAATCTAAACTCACAGGAGAACGACCATTAGGTGCCCAAGGCAGCAATAGACCGTTGGAGACAAGTCGGCTGGAGGCCCATGTATTGAATCTCGACGCAATTTGAGTGTCCCATCGTCATTACAAGGCCCTAAACGTTACAATTAACTATCATTTTTGCGTCGGATTCGATAATCTAAACTCACGGGAGAACGACCATAAGGTGCCCGAGGCAGCAACAGACCCTAGGAGGCACGTCGGCGGGAGGCCGATGTATTGAATCTCGACGCAATTTGAGTGTTCCATCGTCATTACAAGGCCCTGAACGTTACGATTAACTATCATTTTGGCGTCGGATTCGAAAATCTAGACTTACAAGAGAACGACGATAAAGTGCCCGAGGCCGCATTAGATCCTTGGAGACAAGTCGGCTGGAGGACGATGTATTGGATCGCGACGCAATTTGAGTGATCCATCGTCATTAGGAGGCGCTGAACGTTACAATTCACTATCATTTTTGCGTCGGATTCGAAAATCTAGACTCACAGGAGAAGGATCATATTGTGCCCGAGACAGCAATATCCCCTTGGAGACAAATCGGCTGGAGAACGATGTATTGAATCCCGACGCAATTTGAGTCTTCTATCGTCATTAGGAGGCGCTGAACGTTACAATTCACTATCATTTTTGCGTCGGATTCGAAAATCTAGACTCACGGGAGAACGACCATAAGGTGCCCGAGGCAGCAACAGACCCTAGGAGGCACGTCGGCGGGAGGCCGATGTATTGAATCTCGACGCAATTTGAGTGTTCCATCGTCATTACAAGGCCCTGAACGTTACGATTAACTATCATTTTGGCGTCGGATTCGAAAATCTAGACTTACAAGAGAACGACGATAAAGTGCCCGAGGCCGCATTAGATCCTTGGAGACAAGTCGGCTGGAGGACGATGTATTGGATCGCGACGCAATTTGAGTGATCCATCGTCATTAGGAAGCCCTGAATGTTACAATTAACTATCATTTTTGCGTCGGATTCGAAAATCTAGACTCACAGGAGAACGACCATAAGGTGCCCGAGGCAGCAATAGACCCTTGGAGACAAGTCGGCCGGAGGCCGATGTATTGAATCTCGACGCAATTTGAGTGTTCCATCGGCATTAGGAGGTCCTGAACGTTAAAATTAACTATCATTTTTGCGTCGGGTTCGAAAATCTAAACTCACAGGAGAACGACCATACGGTGCCCGAGGCAGCAACAGACCCTTGGAGACAAGTCGGCTGGAGGACGATGTATTAAATCTCGACGCAATTTGAGTGTTCCATCGTCATTACAAGGCCCTGAACGTTACAATTAACATTCATTTTTGCGTCGGATTCGAAATTCTAGACTCACAGGAGAACGACCATAAGGTGCCCGAGGCAGCAATTGACCCTTGGAGACAAGTCGGCTGGAGGGCGATGTATTGAATCTCGACGCAACTTGAGAGTTCCATCGTCATTAGGCGGCCCTGAACGTTACAATTAACTATCATTTTGTCGTCGGATTCGTAAATCTAGACTTACAAGAGAACGACCATAGAGTGCCCGAGGCAGCATTAGACCCTTGGAGACAAGTCGGCTGGAGGACGATGTATTGGATCGCGACGCAATTTGAGTGTTCCATCGTCATTACGAGGCCTTGAATGTTACAATTAACTATCAGTTTTTCGTCGGATTCGAAAATCTAGACTCACCGCAGACGAACCATTTGGTGCCCGAGGCAGCAATATCCCCTTGGAGACAAATCGGCTGGAGAACGATGTATTGAATCCCGACGCAATTTGAGTCTTCTATCGTCATTAGGAGGCGCTGAACGTTACAATTCACTATCATTTTTGCGTCGGATTCGAAAATCTAGACTCACAGGAGAAGGATCATATTGTGCCCGAGACAGCAATATCCCCTTGGAGACAAGTCGGCTGGTGGACGATGTATTGAATCTAGACGCAATTTGAGTGTCCCATCGTCATTACAAGACCCTAAACGTTACAATTAACTATCATTTTTGCGTCGGATTCGATAATCTAAACTCACAGGGGAACGACCATACGGTGCCCGAGGCAGCTATTGACCCATGGAGACAAGTCGGTTGGTGGACGATGTATTGGATCGCGACGCAAAATGAGTGTTCCATCGTCATTAGGAGGCCCTGAATGTTACAATTAACTATCAGTTTTTCGTCGGATTCGAAAATCTAAACTCACAGGAGAACGACCATAAGGTGCCCGAGGCAGCAATACACCGTTGGAGACAAGTCGGCTGGATGCCGATGTATTGAATCTCGACGCAATTTGAGTGTTCCATCGTCATTACAAGGCCCTGAACCTTACAATTAACTATCAGTTTCGCGTCGGATTCGAAAATCTACTCACAGGAGAAGTTCATACGGTGCTCGAGACAGCAATATACCCCTTGGAGACAAATCGGCTGGAGGACGATGTATTGAATCTCGACGCAATTTGAGTCTTCTATCGTCATTAGGAGGCGCTGAACGTTACTATTCACTATCATTTTTGCGTCGGATTCGAAAATCTAGACTCGCGGGAGAAAGATCATATTGTGCCCGAGACAGCAATATCCCCTTGGAGACAAGTCGGCTGGAGGACGATGTATTGAATCTCGACGCAATTTGATTGTCCCATCGTCATTAGGAGGCCCTAAACGTTACAATTAACTATCATTTTTGCGTCGGATTCGATAATCTAAACTCACAGGAGAACGACCATTAGGTGCCCGAGGCAGCAATAGACCGTTGGAGACAAGTCGGCTGGAGGCCGATGTATTGAATCTCGACGCAATTTGAGTGTCCCATCGTCATTAGAAGGCCCTGAACGTTACAATTAACTATCATTTATGCGTCGGATTCGAAAATCTACACACAGGAGAAGTTCATACGGTGATCGAGACAGCAATATCCCCTTGGAGACAATTCCGCTGGAGGCCGATGTATTGAATCTCGACGCAATTTGAGAGTTCCATCGGCATTAGGAGGCCATGAACGTTACAATTAGCTATCATTTAAACGTCGGATTCGAAAATCTACTCACAGGAGAAGTTCATACGGTGCTCGAGACAGCAATATCCCATTGGAGACAATTCCGCTGGAGGCCGATGTATTGAATCTCGACGCAATTTGAGTGTCCCATCGGCATTAGGAGGCCCTGAACGTTATAATTAACTATCATTTTTGCGTCGGATTCGATAATCTAAACTCACAGTAGAACGACCATAAGGTGCCCGAGGCAGCAATAGACCCTTGGAGACAAGTCGGCTGGAGGCCGATGTATTGAATCTCGACGCAATTTGAGTGTTCCATCGTCATTACAAGGCCCTGAACGTTACAATTAACTATCATTTTTGCGTCGGATTCGAAAATCTAGACTCACAGGAGAACGACCATAAGGTGCCCGAGGCAGCAATAGACCCTTGGAGACAAGTCGGCTGGAGGCCGATGTATTGAATCTCGACGCAATTTGAGTGTTCCATCGGCATTAGGAGGCCCTGAACGTTAAAATTAACTATCATTTTTGCGTCGGATTCGATAATCTAAACTCACAGGAGAAAGACCATACAGTGCCCGAGGCAGCAACAGACCCTTGGAGACAAGTCGGCTGGAGGACGATGTATTGAATCTCGACGCAATTTGAATGTTCCATCGTCATTACATGGCCCTGAACGTTACAATTAACTATCATTTTTGCGTCGGATTCGAAAATCTAGACTCACAGGAAAAGGATCATGTGGTGCCCGAGGCAGCGATATCCCCTTGGAGACAAGTCGGCTGGAGGCCGATGTATTGAATCTCGACGCAATTTGAGTGTTCCATCGTCATTACAAGGCCCTGAACCTTACAATTAACTATCATTTATGCGTCGGATTCGAAAATCTACTCACAGGAGAAGTTCATACGGTGCTCGAGACAGCAATATCCCCTTGGAGACAATTCCGCTGGAGGCCGATGTATTGAATCTCGACGCAATTTGAGAGTTCCATCGGCATTAGGAGGCCATGAACGTTACAATTAACTATCATTTTTGCGTGGGATTCGAAAATCTTGACTTACAAGAGAACGACCATAACGTGCCCGAGGCAGCATTAGATCCTTGGAGACAAGTCGGCTGGAGGACGATGTATTGGATCGCGACGCAATTTGAGTGTTCCATCGTCATTAGGAGGCCCTGAATGTTTCAATTAACTATCATTTTTGCGTCGGATTCGAAAATCAAGACTCACAGGAGAACGACCATAAGGTGCCCGAGGCAGCAATAGACCCTTGGAGACAAGTCGGCTGGAGGCCGATGTATTGAACCTCGACGCAATTTGACTGTTCCATCGGCATTAGGAGGCCCTGAACGTTAAAATTAACTATCATTTTTGCGTCGGATTCGATAATCTAAACTCACAGGAGAACGATCATTAGGTGCCCGAGGCAGCAACAGACCCTTGGAGACAAGTCGGCTGGAGGACGATGTATTGAATCTCGACGCAATTTGAGTGTTCCATCGTCATTACAAGGCCCTGAACTTTACAATTAACTATCATTTTTGCGTCGGATTCGAAAATCTAGACTCACAGGAAAACGACCATAAGGTGCCCGAGGCAGCAATAGACCCTTGGAGACAAGTCGGCTGGAGGACGATGTATTGAATCTCGACGCAATTTCAGTCTTCTATCGTCATTAGGAGGCCCTGAACGTTACAATTCACTATCATTTTTGCGTCGGATTCGAAAATCTAGACTCACAGGAGAAAGATCATATTGGGCCCGAGACAGCAATATCCCCTTGGAGACAAGTCGGCTGGAGGACGATGTATTGACTCTCGGCGCAATTTGAGTGTCCCATCGTCATTAGAAGGCCCTGAACGTTACAATTAACTATCATTTATGCGTCGGATTCGAAAATCTACTCACAGGAGAACTTCATACGGTGCTCGAGACAGCAATATCCCCTTGGAGACATTTCCGCTGGAGGCCGATGTATTGAATCTCGACGCAATTTGAGAGTTCCATCGGCATTAGGAGGCCATGAACGTTACTATTCACTATCAGTTTTGCGTCGGATTCGAAAATCTAGACTCACAGGAGAAGGATCATATGGTGCCCGAGACAGCAATATCCCCTCGGAGACAAGTCCGCTGGAGGCCGATGTATTGAATCTCGACGCAATTTGAGTGTTCCATCGTCTTTAGGAGTCCCTGAACGTTGCAATTAACTATCATTTATGCGTCGGATTCGAAAATCTAGACTCACAGGAGAACGACCATAAGGTGCCCGAGGCAGCAATAGACCCTTGGAGTCAAGTCGGCTGGAAACCGATGTATTGATTCTTGACGCAATTTGAGTGTTCCATCGTCATTAGGAGGCCCTGAACGTTACAATTAAGTATGAGTTTTGCGTCGGATTCGAAAATCTAGACTCACAGGAGAACGACCATAAGGTGCCCGAGGCAGCAATAGACCCTTGGAGACAAGTCGGCTGGAGCCCGATTTATTGAATCTCGACGCAATTTGAGTGTTCCATCGTCATTAGGAGGTCCTAAACGGTACAATTAACTATCATTTTTGCGTCGGATTCGATAATCTAAACTCACAGGAGAACGACCATAAGGTGCCCGAGGCAGCAATAGACCCTTGGAAACAAGTCGGCTGGTGGATGATGTATTGGATCGCGACGCAATTTGAGTGTTCCATCGTCATTAGGAGGCCCTGAATGTTACAATTAACTATCAGTTTTTCGTCGGATTCGAAAATCTAGACTCACAGCAGACGGACCATTTGGTGCCCGAGGCAGCATTAGATCCTTGGAGACAAGTCGGCTGGAGGACGATGTATTGGATCGCGACGCAATTTGAGTGTTCCATCGTCATTAGGAGGCCCTGAATGTTACAATTAACTATCATTTTTGCGTCGGATTCGAAAATCTAGACTCACAGGAGAACGACCATAAGGTGCCCGAGGCAGCAATAGACCCTTGCAGACAAGTGGGCTGGAGGACGATGTATTGGATCGCGACGATATTTGAGTCTTCTATCGTCATTAGGAGGCGCTGATTGCGTCGGATTCGAAAATCTAGACTCACAGGAGAAGGACCATGTGGTGCCCGAGGCAGCAATATCCCCTTGGAGACAAGTCGGCTGGAGGAAGATGTATTGAATCTCGACGCAATTTGAGTGTTCCACCGTCATTACAAGGCCCTGTACCGTACAATTAACTATCAGTTTCGCGTCGGATTCGAAAACCTACTCACAGGAGAAGTTCATACGGTGCTCGAGACAGCAATATACCCCTTGGAGACAAATCGGCAGGAGGACGATGTATTGGATGTCGACGCAATTTGAGTCTTCTATCGTCATTAGGAGCCGCTGAACGTTACAATTCACTATCATTTTTGCGTCGGATTCGAAAATCTAGACTCACAGGAGAAAGATCATATTGTGCCCGAGACAGCAATATCCCCTTGGAGACAAGTCGGCTGGAGGAGGATGTATTGAATCTCGACGCAATTTGAGTGTCCCATCGTCATTAGAAGGCCCTGAACGTTACAATTAACTATCATTTATGCGTCGGATTCGAAAATCTACTCACAGGAGAAGTTCATACGGTGCTCGAGACAGCAATATCCCCTTGGAGACAATTCCGCTGGAGGCCGATGAATTGAATCTCGACGCAATTTGAGAGTTCCATCGGCATTAGGAGGCCATGAACGTTACAATTAACTATCATTTTTGCGTCGGATTCGAAAATCTAGACTTACAAGAGAACGACCATAACGTGCCCGAGGCAGCATTAGACCCTTGGAGACAAGTCGGCTGGAGGACGATGTATTGAATCTCGACGCAATTTGAGAGTTCTATCGTCATCAGGAGGCGCTGAACGTTACTATTCACTATCATTTTTGCGTCGGATTCGAAAATCTAGACTCACAGGAGAAGGATCATATGGTGCCCGAGGCAGCAACAGACCCTTGGAGACAAGTCGGCTGGAGGACGATGTATTGAATCTCGACGCAATTTGAGTGTCCCATTGTCATTACAAGGCCCTAAACGTTACAATTAACTATCATTTTTGCGTTGGATTCGATAATGTAAACTCACAGCAGAATGACCATAAAGTGCCCGAGGCAGCAACAGACTCTTGGAGACAAGTCGGCAGGAGGCCGATGTATTGAATCTCGACGCAATTTGAGTGTTCCATCGGCATTAGAAGGCCCTGAACGTTACAATTAACTATCATTTTGGCGTCGGATTCGTAAATCTAGACTTGCAAGAGAACGACCATAAGGTGCCCGAGGCAGCATTAGACCCTTGGAGACAAGTTGGCTGGAGGACGATGTATTGGATCGCGACGCAATTTGAGTGTTCCATCGTCATTAGAAGGCCCTGAATGTTACAATTAACTATCAGTTTTTCGTCGGATTCGAAAATCTAGACTCACAGCAGACGAACCATTTGGTCCCCGAGGCAGCAATATCCCCTTGGAGACAAGTCGGCTGGAGGACGATGTATTGAATCTCGACGCAATTTGAGTGTCCCATCGTCATTAGGAGGCTCTAAACGTTACAATTAACTATCATTTTTGCGTCGGATTCGATAATCTAAACTCACAGGGAAACGACCATACGATGCCCGAGGCAGCTATTGACCCTTGGAGACAAGTCTGTTGGAGGACGATGTATTGGATCGCGACGCAAAATGAGTGTTCCATCGTCATTTGGAGGCCCTGAATGTTACAATTAACTATCAGTTTTTCGTCGGATTCGAAAATCTAAACTCACAGGAGAACGACCATAAGGTGCCCGACCGTTGGGACAAGTCGGCTGGAGGACGATGTATTGAATCTCGACGCAATTTGAGTGTTCCATCGTCATTACAAGGCCCTGAACCTTACAATTAACTATCAGTTTCGCGTCGGATTCGAAAATCTACTCACACGAGAAGTTCATACGGTGCTCGAGACAGCGATATACCCCTTGGAGACAAATCGGCTGGAGGACGATGTATTGAATCTCGACGCAATTTGAGTCTTCTATCGTCATTAGGAGGCGCTGAACGTTACAATTCACTATCATTTTTGCGTCGGATTCGAAAATCTAGACTCACAGGAGAAAGATCATATAGTGCCCGAGACAGCAATATACCCTTGGAGACAAGTCGGCTGGAGGACGCTGTATTGAATCTCGACGCAATTTGATTGTCCCATCGTCATTAGGAGGCCCTAAACGTTACAATTAACTATCATTTTTGCGTCGGATTCGATAATCTAAACTCACAGGGGATCGACCATACGGTGCCCGAGGCAGCTATTGACCCTTGGAGACAAGTCGGTTGGAGGACGATGTATTGGATCGCGACGCAAAATGAGTGTTCCATCGTCATTAGGAGGCCCTGAATGTTACAATTAACTATCAGTTTTTCGTCGGATTCGAAAATCTAAACTCACAGGATAACGACCATTAGGTGCCCGAGGCAGCAATAGACCGTTGGAGACAAGTTGGCTGGAGGCCGATGTATTGAATCTCGACGCAATTTGAGTGTCCCATCGTCATTAGAAGGCCCTGAACGTTACAATTAACTATCATTTATGCGTCGGATTCGAAAATCTACTCACAGGAGAAGTTCATACGGTGCTCGAGACAGCAATATCCCCTTGGAGACAATTCCGCTGGAGGCCGATGTATTGAATCTCGACGCAATTTGAGAGTTCCATCGGCATTAGGAGGCCATGAACGTTACAATTAACTATCATTTTTGCGTCGGATTCGAAAATCTAGACTTACAAGAGAACGACCATAACGTGCCTGAGGCAGCATTAGACCCTTGGAGACAAGTCGGCTGGAGGACGATGTATTGAATCTCGACGCAATTTGAGAGTTCTATCGTCATCAGGAGGCGCTGAACTTTACTATTCACTATCATTTTTGCGTCTGATTCGATAATCTAAACTCACAGGGGCACGACCATACGGTGCCCGAGGCAGCTATTGACCCTTGGAGACAAGTCTGTTGGAGGACGATGTATTGGATCGCGACGCAAAATGAGTGTTCCATCGTCATTAGGAGGCCCTGAATGTTACAATTAACTATCAGTTTTTCGTCGGATTCGAAAATCTAAACTCACAGGAGAACCACCATTAGGTGCCCGAAGCAGCAATAGACCGTTGGAGACAAGTCGGCTGGAGGCCGATGTATTGAATCTCGACGCAATTTGAGTGTCCCATCGTCATTAGAAGGCCCTGAACGTTACAATTAACTATCATTTATGCGTCGGATTCGAAAATCTACTCACAGGAGAACTTCATAAGGTGCTCGAGACAGCAATATCCCCTTGGAGACAATTCCGCTGGATGCCGATGTATTGAATCTCGACGCAATTTGAGAGTTCCATCGGCATTAGGAGGCCATGAACGTTACTATTCACTATCATTTTTGCGTCGGATTCGAAAATCTAGACTCACAGGAGAAGGATCATATGGTGCCCGAGGCAGCAACAGACCCTTGGAGACAAGTCGGCTGGAGGACGATGTATTGAATCTCGACGCAATTTGAGTGTCCCATCGTCATTACAAGGCCCTAAACGTTACAATTAACTATCATTTTTGCGTCGGATTTGATAATCTAAACTCACAGGAGAACGACCATAAAGTGCCCGAGGCAGCAACAGACCCTAGGAGACAAGTCGGCAGGAGGCCGATGTATTGAATCTCGACGCAATTTGAGTGTTCCATCGTCATTACAAGGCCCTGAACGTTACAATTAACTATCATTTTTGCGTCGGATTCGAAAATCTAGACTCTCAGGACAACGACCATAAGGTGCCCGAGGCAGCAATAGACCCTTGGAGACAAGTCGGCTGGATGCCGATGTATTTAATCTCGACGCAATTTTAGTGTGCCATCGGCATTAGGAGTCCCTGAACGTTATAATTAACTATCATTTTTGCGTCGGATTCGATAATCTAAACTCACAGGAGAACGACCATAAGGTGCCCGAGGCAGCAATAGACCCTTGGAGACAAGTCGGCTGGAGGCCGATGTATTGAATCTCGACGCAATTTGAGTGTTCCATCGTCATTACAAGGCCCTGAACGTTACAATTAACTATCATTTTTGCGTCGGATTCGAAAATCTAGACTCACAGGAGAACGACCATAAGGTGCCCGAGGCAGCAATAGACCCTTGGAGACAAGTCGGCTGGAGGCCGATGTATTGAATCTCGACGCAATTTGAGTGTTCCATCGGCATTAGGAGGCCCTGAACGTTACAATTTACTATCATTTTTGCGTCGGGTTCGAAAATCTAGACTCACAGGAGAACGACCATAAAGTGCCCGAGGCAGCAATAGACCCTTGGAGACAAGTCGGCTGGAGGACGATGT
This sequence comes from Schistocerca americana, assembly GCF_021461395.2. NCBI lineage: Eukaryota > Metazoa > Arthropoda > Insecta > Orthoptera > Acrididae > Schistocerca > Schistocerca americana. Next base: position 39,656 of record NW_025726185.1, on the reverse strand, counting down.
ATTGAATCTCGACGCAATTTGAGAGTTCCATCGTCATTAGGCGGCCCTGAACGTTACAATTAACTATCATTTTTGCGTCGGATTCGAAAATCTAGACTTACAAGAGAACGACCATAAAGTGCCAGAGGCAGCATTAGATCCTTGGAGACAAGTCGGCTGGAGGACGATGTATTGGTTCGCGACGCAATTTGAGTGTTCCATCGTCATTAGGAGGCCCTGAATGTTACAATTAACTATCATTTTTGCGTCGGATTCGAAAATCTAGACTCACAGGAGAACGACCATAAGGTGCCCGAGGCAGCAATGGACCCTTGGAGACAAGTCGGCTGGAGGCCGATGTATTGAATCTCGACGCAATTTGAGTGTTCCATCGGCATTAGGAGGCCCTGAACGTTAAAATTAAGTATCATTTTTGCGTCGGATTCGATAATCTAAACTCACAGGAGAACGACCATACGGTGCCCGAGGCAGCAACAGACCCTTGGAGACAAGTCGGCTGGAGGACGATGTATTGAATCTCGACGCAATTTGAGTGTTCCATCGTCATTACAAGGCCCTGAACGTTACAATTAACTATCATTTTTGCGTCGGATTCGAAAATCTAGACTCACAGGAGAACGACCATAAGGTGCCCGAGGCAGCAATAGACCCTTGGAGACAAGTCGGCTGGAGGACGATGTATTGGATCGCGACGCAATTTGAGTCTTCTATCGTCATTAGGAGGCGCTGAACGTTGCAATTCACTATCAGTTTTTCGCCGGATTCGAAAATCTAGACTCACAGGAGAAAGATCATATTGGGCCCGAGACAGCAATGCCCCCTTGGAGACAAGTCGGCTGGAGGACGATGTATTGAATCTCGACGCAATTTGAGTGTCCCATCGTCATTAGAAGGCCCTGAACGTTACAATTAACTATCATTTATGCGTCGGATTCGAAAATCTACTCACAGGAGAACTTCATACGGTGCTCGAGACAGCAATATCCCCTTGGAGACAATTCCGCTGGAGGCCGATGTATTGAATCTCGACGCAATTTGAGAGTTCCATCGGCATTAGGAGGCCATGAACGTTACTATTCACTATCATTTTTGCGTCGGATTCGAAAATCTAGACTCACAGGAGAACGACCATAAGGTGCCCGAGGCAGCAATAGACCCTTGGAGACAAGTCGGCTGGATGCCGATGTATTGGATCGCGACGATATTTGAGTCTTCTATCGTCATTAGGAGGCGCTGAACGTTACAATTCACTATCATTTTTGCGTCGGATTCGAAAATCTAGACTCACAGGAGAAGGACCATGTGGTGCCCGAGGCAGCGATATCCCCTTGGAGACAAGTCGGCTGGAGGCCGATGTATTGAATCTCGACGCAATTTGAGTGTTCCATCGTCATTAGGATGCGCTGAACGTTACAATTAACTATCATTTTTGCGTCGGATACGAAAATCTAGACCCACAGGAGAACGACCATAAGGTGCCCGAGGCAGCAATTGACCCTTGGAGACAAGTCGGCTGGAGGACGGTGTATTGAATCTCGACGCAATTTGAGAGTTCCATCGTCTTTAGGCGGCCCTTAACGTTACAATTAACTATCATTTTGGCGTCGGATTCGTAAATCTAGACTTACAAGAGAACGACCATAAAGTGCCCGAGGCACATTAGACCGTTGGAGACAAGTCGGCTGGAGGCCGATGTATTGAATCTCGACGCAATTTGAGTGTTCCATCGTCATTACAAGGCCCTGTACCGTACAATTAACTATCAGTTTCGCGTCGGATTCGAAAATCTACTCACAGGAGAAGTTCATACGGTGCTCGAGACAGCAATATACCCCTTGGAGACAAATCGGCAGGAGGACGATGTATTGAATGTCGACGCAATTTGAGACTTCTATCGTCATTAGGAGGCGCTGAACGTTACAATTCGCTATCATTTTTGCGTCGGATTCGAAAATCTAGACTCACAGGAGAAAGATCATATTGTGCCCGAGACAGCAATATCCCCTTGGAGACAAGTCGGCTGGAGGACGATGTATTGAATCTCGACGCAATTTGAGTGTCCCATCGTCATTAGGAGGCCCTAAACGTTACAATTAACTATCATTTTTGCGTCGGATTCGATAATCTAAACTCACAGGGGATCGACCATACGGTGCCCGAGGCAGCTATTGACCCTTGGAGACAAGTCGGTTGGAGGACGATGTATTGGATCGCGACGCAAAATGAGTGTTCCATCGTCATTAGGAGGCCCTGAATGTTACAATTAATTATCAGTTTTTCGTCGGATTCGAAAATCTAAACTCACAGGAGAACGACCATTAGGTGCCCGAGGCAGCAATAGACCGTTGGAGACAAGTCAGCTGGAGGCCGATGTATTGAATCTCGACGCAATTTGAGTGTCCCATCGTCATTAGAAGGCCCTGAACGTTACAATTAACTATCATTTATGCGTCGGATTCGAAAATCTACTCACAGGAGAAGTTCATACGGTGCTCCAGACAGCAATATCCCCTTGGAGACAATTCCGCTGGAGGCCGATGTATTGAATCTCGACGCAATTTGAGAGTTCCATCGGCATTAGGAGGCCATGAACGTTACTATTCACTATCATTTTTGCGTCGGATTCGAAAATCTAGACTCACAGAAGAAGGATCATATGGTGCCCGAGGCAGCAACAGACCCTTGGAGACAAGTCGGCTGGAGGACGATGTATTGAATCTCGACGCAATTTGAGTGTCCCATCGTCATTAGGAGTCCCTAAACGTTACAATTAACTATCATTTTTGCGTCTGATTCGATAATCTAAACTCACAGGGGCACGACCATACGGTGCCTGAGGCAGCTATTGACCCTTGGAGACAAGTCTGTTGGAGGACGATGTATTGGATCGCGACGCAAAATGAGTGTTCCATCGTCATTAGGAGGCCCTGAATGTTACAATTAACTATCAGTTTTTCGTCGGATTCGAAAATCTAAACTCACAGGAGAACCACCATTAGGTGCCCGAGGCAGCAATAGACCGTTGGAGACAAGTCGGCTGGAGGCCGATGTATTGAATCTCGACGCAATTTGAGTGTCCCATCGTCATTAGAAGGCCCTGAACGTTACAATTAACTATCATTTATGCGTCGGATTCGAAAATCTACTCACAGGAGAACTTCATAAGGTGCTCGAGACAGCAATATCCCCTTGGAGACAATTCCGCTGGATGCCGATGTATTGAATCTCGACGCAATTTGAGAGTTCCATCGGCATTAGGAGGCCATGAACGTTACTATTCACTATCATTTTTGCGTCGGATTCGAAAATCTAGACTCACAGGAGAAGGATCATATGGCGCCCGAGGCAGCAACAGACCCTTGGAGACAAGTCGGCTGGAGGACGATGTATTGAATCTCGACGCAATTTGAGTGTCCCATCGTCATTACAAGGCCCTAAACGTTACAATTAACTATCATTTTTGCGTCGGATTTGATAATCTAAACTCACAGGAGAACGACCATAAAGTGCCCGAGGCAGCAACAGACCCTAGGAGACAAGTCGGCAGGAGGCCGATTATTGAATCTCGACGCAATTTGGGTGTTCCATCGTCATTACAAGGCCCTGAACGTTACAATTAACTATCATTTTTGCGTCGGATTCGAAAATCTAGACTCACAGGACAACGACCATAAGGTGCCCGAGGCAGCAATAGACCCTTGGAGACAAGTCGGCTGGAGGCCGATGTATTGAATCTCGACGCAATTTTAGTGTGCCATCGGCATTAGGAGTCCCTGAACGTTATAATTAACTATCATTTTTGCGTCGGATTCGATAATCTAAACTCACAGGAGAACGACCATAAGGTGCCCGAGGCAGCAATAGACCCTTGGAGACAAGTCGGCTGGAGGCCGATGTATTGAATCTCGACGCAATTTGAGTGTTCCATCGTCATTACAAGGCCCTGAACGTTACAATTAACTATCATTTTTGCTTCGGATTCGAAAATCTAGACTCACAGGAGAACGACCATAAGGTGCCCGAGGCAGCAATAGACCCTTGGAGACAAGTCGGCTGGAGGCCGATGTATTGAATCTCGACGCAATTTGAGTGTTCCATCGGCATTAGGAGGCCCTGAACGTTACAATTTACTATCATTTTTGCGTCGGGTTCGAAAATCTAGACTCACAGGAGAACGACCATAAAGTGCCCGAGGCAGCAATAGACCCTTGGAGACAAGTCGGCTGGAGGACGATGTATTGAATCTCGACGCAATTTGAGAGTTCCATCGTCATTAGGCGGCCCTGAACGTTACAATTAACTATCATTTTTGCGTCGGATTCGAAAATCTAGACTTACAAGAGGACGACCATAAAGTGCCCGAGGCAGCATTAGATCCTTGGAGACAAGTCGGCTGGAGGACGATGTATTGGATCGCGACGCAATTTGAGTGTTCCATCGTCATTAGGAGGCCCTGAATGTTACAATTAACTATCATTTTTGCGTCGGATTCGAAAATCTAGACTCACAGGAGAACGACCATAAGGTGCCCGAGGCAGCAATAGACCCTTGGAGACAAGTCGGCTGGAGGCCGATGTATTGAATCTCGACGCAATTTGAGTGTTCCATCGGCATTAGGAGGCCCTGAACGTTAAAATTAAGTATCATTTTTGCGTCGGATTCGATAATCTAAACTCACAGGAGAACGACCATACGGTGCCCGAGGCAGCAACAGACCCTTGGAGACAAGTCGGCTGGAGGACGCTGTATTGAATCTCGACGCAATTTGAGTGTTCCATCGTCATTACAAGGCCCTGAACGTTACAATTAACTATCATTTTTGCGTCGGATTCGAAAATCTAGACTCACAGGAGAACGACCATAAGGTGCCCGAGGCAGCAATAGACCCTTGGAGACAAGTCGGCTGGAGGGCGATGTATTGGATCGCGACGCAATTTGAGTCTTCTATCGTCATTAGGAGGCGCTGAACGTTACAATTCACTATCAGTTTTTCGTCGGATTCGAAAATCTAGACTCACAGGACAAAGATCATATTGGGCCCGAGACAGCAATATCCCCTTGGAGACAAGTCGGCTGGAGGACGATGTATTGAATCTCGACGCAATTTGAGTGTCCCATCGTCATTAGAAGGCCCTGAACGTTACAATTAACTATCATTTATGCGTCGGATTCGAAAATCTACTCACAGGAGAACTTCATACGGTGCTCGAGACAGCAATATCCCCTTGGAGACAATTCCGCTGGAGGCCGATGTATTGAATCTCGACGCAATTTGAGAGTTCCATCGGCATTAGGAGGCCATGAACGTTACTATTCACTATCATTTTTGCGTCGGATTCGAAAATCTAGACTCACAGGAGAACGACCATAAGATGCCCGAGGCAGCAATAGACCCTTGGAGACAAGTCGGCTGGAGGACGATGTATTGGATCGCGACGATATTTGAGTCTTCTATCGTCATTAGGAGGCGCTGAACGTTACAATTCACTATCATTTTTGCGTCGGATTCGAAAATCTAGACTCACAGGAGAAGGACCATGTGGTGCCCGAGGCAGCGATATCCCCTTGGAGACAAGTCGGCTGGAGGCCGATGTATTGAATCTCGACGCAATTTGAGTGTTCCATCGTCATTAGGATGCGCTGAACGTTACAATTAACTATCATTTTTGCGTCGGATACGAAAATCTAGACTCACAGGAGAACGACCATAAGGTGCCCGAGGCAGCAATTGACCCTTGGAGACAAGTCGGCTGGAGGACGGTGTATTGAATCTCGACGCAATTTGAGAGTTCCATCGTCTTTAGGCGGCCCTGAACGTTACAATTAACTATCATTTTGGCGTCGGATTCGTAAATCTAGACTTACAAGAGAACGACCATAAAGTGCCCGAGGCACATTAGACCGTTGGAGACAAGTCGGCTGGAGGCCGATGTATTGAATCTCGACGCAATTTGAGTGTTCCATCGTCATTACAAGGCCCTGTACCGTACAATTAACTATCAGTTTCGCGTCGGATTCGAAAATCTACTCACAGGAGAAGTTCATACGGTGCTCGAGACAGCAATATACCCCTTGGAGACAAATCGGCAGGAGGACGATGTATTGAATGTCGACGCAATTTGAGACTTCTATCGTCATTAGGAGGCGCTGAACGTTACAATTCGCTATCATTTTTGCGTCGGATTCGAAAATCTAGACTCACAGGAGAAAGATCATATTGTGCCCGAGACAGCAATATCCCCTTGGAGACAAGTCGGCTGGAGGACGATGTATTGAATCTCGACGCAATTTGAGTGTCCCATCGTCATTAGGAGGCCCTAAACGTTACAATTAACTATCATTTTTGCGTCGGATTCGATAATCTAAACTCACAGGGGATCGACCATACGGTGCCCGAGGCAGCTATTGACCCTTGGAGACAAGTCGGTTGGAGGACGATGTATTGGATCGCGACGCAAAATGAGTGTTCCATCGTCATTAGGAGGCCCTGAATGTTACAATTAACTATCAGTTTTTCGTCGGATTCGAAAATCTAAACTCACAGGAGAACGACCATTAGGTGCCCGAGGCAGCAATAGACCGTTGGAGACAAGTCAGCTGGAGGCCGATGTATTGAATCTCGACGCAATTTGAGTGTCCCATCGTCATTAGAAGGCCCTGAACGTTACAATTAACTATCATTTATGCGTCGGATTCGAAAATCTACTCACAGGAGAAGTTCATACGGTGCTCCAGACAGCAATATCCCCTTGGAGACAATTCCGCTGGAGGCCGATGTATTGAATCTCGACGCAATTTGAGAGTTCCATCGGCATTAGGAGGCCATGAACGTTACTATTCACTATCATTTTTGCGTCGGATTCGAAAATCTAGACTCACAGGAGAAGGATCATATGGTGCCCGAGGCAGCAACAGACCCTTGGAGACAAGTCGGCTGGAGGACGATGTATTGAATCTCGACGCAATTTGAGTGTCCCATCGTCATTAGGAGGCCCTAAACGTTACAATTAACTATCATTTTTGCGTCTGATTCGATAATCTAAACTCACAGGGGCACGACCATACGGTGCCCGAGACAGCTATTGACCCTTGGAGACAAGTCTGTTGGAGGACGATGTATTGGATCGCGACGCAAAATGAGTGTTCCATCGTCATTAGGAGGCCCTGAATGTTACAATTAACTATCAGTTTTTCGTCGGATTCGAAAATCTAAACTCACAGGAGAACCACCATTAGGTGCCCGAGGCAGCAATAGACCGTTGGAGACAAGTCGGCTGGAGGCCGATGTATTGAATCTCGACGCAATTTGAGTGTCCCATCGTCATTAGAAGGCCCTGAACGTTACAATTAACTATCATTTATGCGTCGGATTCGAAAATCTACTCACAGGAGAACTTCATAAGGTGCTCGAGACAGCAATATTCCCTTGGAGACAATTCCGCTGGATGCCGATGTATTGAATCTCGACGCAATTTGAGAGTTCCATCGGCATTAGGAGGCCATGAACGTTACTATTCACTATCATTTTTGCGTCGGAATCGAAAATCTAGACTCACAGGAGAAGGATCATATGGTGCCCGAGGCAGCAACAGACCCTTGGAGACAAGTCGGCTGGAGGACGATGTATTGAATCTCGACGCAATTTGAGTGTCCCATCGTCATTACAAGGCCTTAAACGTTACAATTAACTATCATTTTTGCGTCGGATTTGATAATCTAAACCCACAGGAGAACGACCATAAAGTGCCCGAGGCAGCAACAGACCCTAGGAGACAAGTCGGCAGGAGGCCGATTATTGAATCTCGACGCAATTTGAGTGTTCCATCGTCATTACAAGGCCCTGAACGTTACAATTAACTATCATTTTTGCGTCGGATTCGAAAATCTAGACTCACAGGACAACGACCATAAGGTGCCCGAGGCAGCAATAGACCCTTGGAGCAAGTCGGCTGGAGGCCGATGTATTGAACCTCGACGCAATTTTAGTGTGCCATCGGCATTAGGAGTCCCTGAACGTTATAATTAACTATCATTTTTGCGTCGGATTCGAAAATCTAGACTTACAAGAGGACGACCATAAAGTGCCCGAGGCAGCATTAGATCCTTGGAGACAAGTCGGCTGGAGGACGATGTATTGGATCGCTACGCAATTTGAGTGTTCCATCGTCATTGGGAGGCCCTGAATGTTACAATTAACTATCATTTTTGCGTCGGATTCGAAAATCTAGACTCACAGGAGAACGACCATAAGGTGCCCGAGGCAGCAATAGACCCTTGGAGACAAGTCGGCTGGAGGCCGATGTATTGAATCTCGACGCAATTTGAGTGTTCCATCGGCATTAGGAGGCCCTGAACGTTAAAATTAAGTATCATTTTTGCGTCGGATTCGATAATCTAAACCCACAGGAGAACGACCATACGGTGCCCGAGGCAGCAACAGACCCTTGGAGACAAGTCGGCTGGAGGACGATGTATTGAATCTCGACGCAATTTGAGTGTTCCATCGTCATTACAAGGCCCTGAACGTTACAATTAACTATCATTTTTGCGTCGGATTCGAAAATCTAGACTCACAGGAGAACGACCATAAGGTGCCCGAGGCAGCAATAGACCCTTGGAGACAAGTCGGCTGGAGGACGATGTATTGGATCGCGACGCAATTTGAGTCTTCTATCGTCATTAGGAGGCGCTGAACGTTACAATTCACTATCAGTTTTTCGTCGGATTCGAAAATCTAGACTCACAGGAGAAAGATCATATTGGGCCCGAGACAGCAATATCCCCATGGAGACAAGTCGGCTGGAGGACGATGTATTGAATCTCGACGCAATTTGAGTGTCCCATCGTCATTAGAAGGCCCTGAACGTTACAATTAACTATCATTTATGCGTCGGATTCGAAAATCTACTCACAGGAGAACTTCATACGGTGCTCGAGACAGCAATATCCCCTTGGAGACAATTCCGCTGGAGGCCGATGTATTGAATCTCGACGCAATTTGAGAGTTCCATCGGCATTAGGAGGCCATGAACGTTACTATTCACTATCATTTTTGCGTCGGATTCGAAAATCTAGACTCACAGGAGAACGACCATAAGATGCCCGAGGCAGCAATAGACCCTTGGAGACAAGTCGGCTGGAGGACGATGTATTGGATCGCGACGAGATTTGAGTCTTCTATCGTCATTAGGAGGCGCTGAACGTTACAATTCACTATCATTTTTGCGTCGGATTCGAAAATCTAGACTCACAGGAGAAGGACCATGTGGTGCCCGAGGCAGCGATATCCCCTTGGAGACAAGTCGGCTGGAGGCCGATGTATTGAATCTCGACGCAATTTGAGTGTTCCATCGTCATTAGGATGCGCTGAACGTTACAATTAACTATCATTTTTGCGTCGGATACGAAAATCTAGACTCACAGGAGAACGACCATAAGGTGGCCGAGGCAGCAATTGACCCTTGGAGACAAGTCGGCTGGAGGACGGTGTATTGAATCTCGACGCAATTTGAGAGTTCCATCGTCTTTAGGCGGCCCTGAACGTTACAATTAACTATCATTTTGGCGTCGGATTCGTAAATCTAGACTTACAAGAGAACGACCATAAAGTGCCCGAGGCACATTAGACCGTTGGAGACAAGTCGGCTGGAGGCCGATGTATTGAATCTCGACGCAATTTGAGTGTTCCATCGTCATTACAAGGCCCTGCACCGTACAATTAACTATCAGTTTCGCGTCGGATTCGAAAATCTACTCACAGGAGAAGTTCATACGGTGCTCGAGACAGCAATATACCCCTTGGAGACAAATCGGCAGGAGGACGATGTATTGAATGTCGACGCAATTTGAGACTTCTATCGTCATTAGGAGGCGCTGAACGTTACAATTCGCTATCATTTTTGCGTCGGATTCGAAAATCTAGACTCACAGGAGAGAGATCATATTGTGCCCGAGACAGCAATATCCCCTTGGAGACAAGTCGGCTGGAGGACGATGTATTGAATCTCGACGCAATTTGAGTGTCCCATCGTCATTAGGAGGCCCTAAACGTTACAATTAACTATCATTTTTGCGCCGGATTCGATAATCTAAACTCACAGGGGATCGACCATACGGTGCCCAAGGCAGCTATTGACCCTTGGAGACAATTCGGTTGGAGGACGATGTATTGGATCGCGACGCAAAATGAGTGTTCCATCGTCATTAGGAGGCCCTGAATGTTACAATTAACTATCAGTTTTTCGTCGGATTCGAAATTCTAAACTCACAGGAGAACGACCATTAGGTGCCCGAGGCAGCAATAGACCGTTGGAGACAAGTCAGCTGGAGGCCGATGTATTGAATCTCGACGCAATTTGAGTGTCCCATCGTCATTAGAAGGCCCTGAACGTTACAATTAACTATCATTTATGCGTCGGATTCGAAAATCTACTCACAGGAGAAGTTCATACGGTGCTCCAGACAGCAATATCCCCTTGGAGACAATTCCGCTGGAGGCCGATGTATTGAATCTCGACGCAATTTGAGAGTTCCATCGGCATGAGGAGGCCATGAACGTTACTATTCACTATCATTTTTGCGTCGGATTCGAAAATCTAGACTCACAGGAGAAGGATCATATGGTGCCCGAGGCAGCAACAGACCCTTGGAGACAAGTCGGCTGGAGGACGATGTATTGAATCTCGACGCAATTTGAGTGTCCCATCGTCATTAGGAGGCCCTAAACGTTACAATTAACTATCATTTTTGCGTCTGATTCGATAATCTAAACTCACAGGGGCACGACCATACGGTGCCCGAGGCAGCTATTGACCCTTGGAGACAAGTCTGTTGGAGGACGATGTATTGGATCGCGACGCAAAATGAGTGTTCCATCGTCATTAGGAGGCCCTGAATGTTACAATTAACTATCAGTTTTTCGTCGGATTCGAAAATCTAAACTCACAGGAGAACCACCATTAGGTGCCCGAGGCAGCAATAGACCGTTGGAGACAAGTCGGCTGGAGGCCGATGTATTGAATCTCGACGCAATTTGAGTGTCCCATCGTCATTAGAAGGCCCTGAACGTTACAATTAACTATCATTTATGCGTCGGATTCGAAAATCTACTCACAGGAGAACTTCATAAGGTGCTCGAGACAGCAATATCCCCTTGGAGACAATTCCGCTGGATGCCGATGTATTGAATCTCGACGCAATTTGAGAGTTCCATCGGCATTAGGAGGCCATGAACGTTACTATTCACTATCATTTTTGCGTCGGATTCGTAAATCTAGACTCACAGGAGAAGGATCATATGGTGCCCGAGGCAGCAACAGACCCTTGGAGACAAGTCGGCTGGAGGACGATGTATTGAATCTCGACGCAATTTGAGTGTCCCATCGTCATTACAAGGCCCTAAACGTTACAATTAACTATCATTTTTGCGTCGGATTTGATAATCTAAACTCACAGGAGAACGACCATAAAGTGCCCGAGGCAGCAACAGACCCTAGGAGGCAAGTCGGCAGGAGGCCGATTATTGAATCTCGACGCAATTTGAGTGTTCCATCGTCATTACAAGGCCCTGAACGTTACAATTAACTATCATTTTTGCGTCGGATTCGAAAATCTAGACTCACAGGACAACGACCATAAGGTGCCCGAGGCAGCAATAGACCCTTGGAGACAAGTCGACTGGAGGCCGATGTATTGAATCTCGACGCAATTTTAGTGTGCCATCGGCATTAGGAGTCCCTGAACGTTATAATTAACTATCATTTTTGCGTCGGATTCGATAATCTAAACTCACAGGAGAACGACCATAAGGTGCCCGAGGCAGCAACAGACCCTTGGAGACAAGTCGGCTGGAGGCCGATGTATTGAATCTCGACGCAATTTGAGTGTTCCATCGTCATTACAAGGCCCTGAACGTTACAATTAACTATCATTTTTGCTTCGGATTCGAAAATCTAGACTCACAGGAGAACGACCATAAGGTGCCCGAGGCAGCAATAGACCCTTGGAGACAAGTCGGCTGGAGGCCGATGTATTGAATCTCGACGCAATTTGAGTGTTCCATCGTCATTAGGATGCGCTGATCGTTACAATTCACTATCATTTTTGCGTCGGATTCGAAAATCTAGACTCACAGGAGAACGACCATAAGATGCCCGAGGCAGCAATAGACCCTTGGAGACAAGTCGGCTGGAGGACGATGTATTGGATCGCGACGATATTTGAGTCTTCTATCGTCATTAGGAGGCGCTGAACGTTACAATTCACTATCATTTTTGCGTCGGATTCGAAAATCTAGACTCACAGGAGAAGGACCATGTGGTGCCCGAGGCAGCGATATCCCCTTGGAGACAAGTCGGCTGGAGGCCGATGTATTGAATCTCGACGCAATTTGAGTGTTCCATCGTCATTAGGATGCGCTGAACGTTACAATTAACTATCATTTTTGCGTCGGATACGAAAATCTAGACTCACAGGAGAACGACCATAAGGTGCCCGAGGCAGCAATTGACCCTTGGAGACAAGTCGGCTGGAGGACGATGTATTGAATCTCGACGCAATTTGAGAGTTCCATCGTCTTTAGGCGGCCCTGAACGTTACAATTAACTATCATTTTGGCGTCGGATTCGTAAATCTAGACTTACGATAGAACGACCATAAAGTGCCCGAGGCACATTAGACCGTTGGAGACAAGTCGGCTGGAGGCCGATGTATTGAATCTCGACGCAATTTGAGTGTTCCATCGTCATTACAAGGCCCTGTACCGTACAATTAACTATCAGTTTCGCGTCGGATTCGAAAATCTACTCACAGGAGAAGTTCATACGGTGCTCGAGACAGCAATATACCCCTTGGAGACAAATCGGCAGGAGGACGATGTATTGAATGTCGACGCAATTTGAGACTTCTATCGTCATTAGGAGGCGCTGAACGTTACAATTCACTATCATTTTTGCGTCGGATACGAAAATCTAGACTCACAGGAGAAAGATCATATTGTGCCCGAGACAGCAATATCCCCTTGGAGACAAGTCGGCTGGAGGACGATGTATTGAATCTCGACGCAATTTGAGTGTCCCATCGTCATTAGGAGGCCCTAAACGTTACAATTAACTATCATTTTTGCGTCGGATTCGATAATCTAAACTCACAGGGGATCGACCATACGGTGCCCGAGGCAGCTATTGACCCTTGGAGACAAGTCGGTTGGAGGACGATGTATTGGATCGCGACGCAAAATGAGTGTTCCATCGTCATTAGGAGGCCCTGAATGTTACAATTAACTATCAGTTTTTCGTCGGATTCGAAAATCTAAACTCACAGGAGAACGACCATTAGGTGCCCGAGGCAGCAATAGACCGTTGGAGACAAGTCAGCTGGAGGCCGATGTATTGAATCTCGACGCAATTTGAGTGTCCCAATCGTCATTAGAAGGCCCTGAACGTTACAATTAACTATCATTTATGCGTCGGATTCGAAAATCTACTCACAGGAGAAGTTCATACGGTGCTCCAGACAGCAATATCCCCTTGGAGACAATTCCGCTGGAGGCCGATGTATTGAATCTCGACGCAATTTGAGAGTTCCATCGGCATTAGGAGGCCATGAACGTTACAATTAACTACCATTTTTGCGTCGGATTCGAAAATCTAGACTTACAAGAGAACGACCATAACGTGCCCGAGGCAGCATTAGACCCTTGGAAACAAGTCGGCTGGAGGACAATGTATTGAATCTCGACGCAATTTGAGAGTTCTATCGTCATCAGGAGGCGCTGAACGTTACTATTCACTATCATTTTTGCGTCGGATTCGAAAATCTAGACTCACAGGAGAAGGATCATAAGGTGCCCGAGGCAGCAATAGACCCTTGGAGACAAGTCGGCTGGAGGACGATGTATTGAATCTCGACGCAATTTGAGAGTTCCATCGTCATTAGGCGGCCCTGAACGTTACAATTAACTATCATTTTGGCGTCGGATTCGTAAATCTAGACTTACAAGAGAACGACCATAAAGTGCCCGAGGCAGCATTAGACCCTTGGAGACAAGTCGGCTGGAGGACGATGTATTGGATCGCGACGCAATTTGAGTGTTCCATCGTCATTAGGAGGCCCTGAATGTTACAATTAACTATCATTTATGCGTCGGATTCGAAAATCTACTCACAGGAGAACTTCATACGGTGCTCGAGACAGCAATATCCCCTTGGAGACAATTCCGCTGGAGGCCGATGTATTGAATCTCGACGCAATTTGAGAGTTCCATCGGCATTAGGAGGGCATGAACGTAACTATTCTCTATCATTTTTGCGTCGGATTCGAAAATCTAGACTCACAGGAGAAGGATCATATGGTGCCCGAGGCACCAACAGACCCTTGGAGACAAGTCGGCTGGAGGACGATGTATTGAATCTCGACGCAATTTGAGTGTTCCATCGTCATTACAAGGCCCTGTACCGTACAATTAACTATCAGTTTCGCGTCGGATTCGAAAATCTACTCACAGGAGAAGTTCATACGGTGCTCGAGACAGCAATATACCCCTTGGAGACAAATCGGCAGGAGGACGATGTATTGAATGTCGACGCAATTTGAGACTTCTATCGTCATTAGGGGGCGCTGAACGTTACAATTCACTATCATTTTTGCGTCGGATTCGAAAATCTAGACTCACAGGAGAAAGATCATATTGTGCACGAGACAGCAATATCCCCTTGGAGACAAGTCGGCTGGAGGACGATGTATTGAATCTCGTCGCAATTTGAGTGTCCCATCGTCATTAGGAGGCCCTAAACGTTACAATTAACTATCATTTTTGCGTCGGATTCGATAATCTAAACTCACAGGGGATCGACCATACGGTGCCCGAGGCAGCTATTGACCCTTGGAGACAAGTCGGTTGGAGGACGATGTATTGGATCGCGACGCAAAATGAGTGTTCCATCGTCATTAGGAGGCCCTGAATGTTACAATTAACTATTAGTTTTTCGTCGGATTCGAAAATCTAAACTCACAGGAGAACGACCATTAGGTGCCCGAGGCAGCAATAGACCGTTGGAGACAAGTCAGCTGGAATCCGATGTATAGAATCTCGACGCAATTTGAGTGTCCCATCGTCATTAGAAGGCCCTGAACGTTACAATTAACTATCATTTATGCGTCGGATTCGAAAATCTACTCACAGGAGAAGTTCATACGGTGCTCCAGACAGCAATATCCCCTTGGAGACAATTCCGCTGGAGGCCGATGTATTGAATCTCGACGCAATTTGAGAGTTCCATCGGCATTAGGAGGCCATGAACGTTACAATTAACTACCATTTTTGCGTCGGATTCGAAAATCTAGACTTACAAGAGAACGACCATAACGTGCCCGAGGCAGCATTAGACCCTTGGAAACAAGTCGGCTGGAGGACGATGTATTGAATCTCGACGCAATTTGAGAGTTCTATCGTCATCAGGAGGCGCTGAACGTTACTATTCACTATCATTTTTGCGTCGGATTCGAAAATCTAGACTTACACTAGAAGGATCATAAGGTGCCCGAGGCAGCAATAGACCCTTGGAGACAAGTCGGCTGGAGGACGATGTATTGAATCTCGACGCAATTTGAGAGTTCCATCGTCATTAGGCGGCCCTGAACGTTACAATTAACTATCATTTTGGCGTCGGATTCGTAAATCTAGACTTACAAGAGAACGACCATAAAGTGATCGAGGCAGCATTAGACCCTTGGAGACAAGTCGGCTGGAGGACGATGTATTGGATCGCGACGCAATTTGAGTGTTCCATCGTCATTAGGAGGCCCTGAATGTTACAATTAACTATCATTTATGCGTCGGATTCGAAAATCTACTCACAGGAGAACTTCATACGGTGCTCGAGACAGCAATATCCCCTTGGAGACAATTCCGCTGGAGGCCGATGTATTGAATCTCGACGCAATTTGAGAGTTCCATCGGCATTAGGAGGGCATGAACGTAACTATTCTCTATCATTTTTGCGTCGGATTCGAAAATCTAGACTCACAGGAGAAGGATCATATGGTGCCCGAGGCAGCAACAGACCCTTGGAGACAAGTCGGCTGGAGGACGATGTATTGAATCTCGACGCAATTTGAGTGTCCCATCGTCATTAGGAGGCCCTGAATGTTGCAATTAACTATCAGTTTTTCGTCGGTTTCCAAAATCTAAACTCACAGGAGAACGACCAATAGGTGCCCGAGGCAGCAATAGACCGTTGGAGACAAGTCGGCTGGAGGCCGATGTATTGAATCTCGACGTAATTTGAGTGTCCCATCGTCATTAGAAGGCCCTGAACGTTACAATTAACTATCATTTATGCGTCGGATTCGAAAATCTACTCACAGGAGAACTTCATACGGTGCTCGAGACAGCAATATCCCCTTGGAGACAATTCCGCTGGAGGCCGATGTATTGAATCTCGACGCAATTTGAGAGTTCCATCGTCATTACAAGGCCCTAAACGTTACAATTAACTATCATTTTTGCGTCGGATTCGATAATCTAAACTCACAGGAGAACGACCATAAAGTGCCCGAGGCAGCAACAGACCCTTGGAGACAAGTCGGCAGGAGGCCGATGTATTGAATCTCGACGCAATTTGAGTGTTCCATCGTCATTACAAGGCCTTGAACGTTACAATTAACTATCATTTTTGCGTCGGATTCGAAAATCTAGACTCACAGGACAACGACCATAAGGTGCCCGAGGCAGCAATAGACCCTTGGAGACAAGTCGGCTGGAGGCCGATGTATTGAATCTCGACGCAATTTGAGTGTTCCATCGGCATTAGGAGTCCCTGAACGTTATAATTAACTATCATTTTTGCGTCGGATTCGATAATCTAAACCCACAGGAGAACGACCATAAGGTGCCCGAGGCAGCAATAGACCCTTGGAGACAAGTCGGCTGGAGGCCGATGTATTGAATCTCGACGCAATTTGAGTGTTCCATCGGCATTAGGAGGCCCTGAACGTTACAATTTACTATCATTTTTGCGTCGGGTTCGAAAATCTAGACTCACCGGAGAACGACCATAAAGTGCCCGAGGCAGCAATAGACCCTTGGAGACAAGTCGGCTGGAGGACGATGTATTGAATCTCGACGCAATTTGAGAGTTCCATCGTCATTAGGCGGCCCTGAACGTTACAATTAACTATCATTTTGGCGTCGGATTCGTAAATCTAGACTTACAAGAGAACGACCATAAAGTGCCCGAGGCAGCATTAGACCCTTGTAGACAAGTCGGCTGGAGGACGATGTATTGGATCGCGACGCAATTTGAGTGTTCCATCGTCATTAGGAGGCCCTGAATGTTACAATTAACTATCATTTATGCGTCGGATTCGAAAATCTACTCACAGCAGAACTTCATACGGTGCTCGAGACAGCAATATCCCCTTGGAGACAATTCCGCTGGAGGCCGATGTATTGAATCTCGACGCAATTTGAGAGTTCCATCGGCATTAGGAGGGCATGAACGTTACTATTCACTATCATTTTTGCGTCGGATTCGAAAATCTAGACTCACAGGAGAAGGATCATATGGTGCCCGAGGCAGCAACAGACCCTTGGAGACAAGTCGGCTGGAGGACGATGTATTGAATCTCGACGCAATTTGAGTGTCCCATCGTCATTAGGAGGCCCTAAACGTTACAATTAACTATCATTTTTGCGTCGGATTCGATAATCTAAACTCACAGGGGAACGACCATACGGTGCCCGAGGCAGCTATTGACCCTTGGAGACAAGTCGGTTGGAGGACGATGTATTGGATCGCGACGCAAAATGAGTGTTCCATCGTCATTAGGAGCCCCTGAATGTTACAATTAACTATCAGTTTTTCGTCGGTTTCGAAAATCTAAACTCACAGGAGAACGACCATTAGGAGCCCGAGGCAGCAATAGACCGTTGGAGTCAAGTCGGCTGGAGGCCGATGTATTGAATCTCGACGCAATTTGAGTGTCCCATCGTCATTAGAAGGCCCTGAACGTTACAATTAACTATCATTTATGCGTCGGATTCGAAAATCTACTCACAGGAGAACTTCATACGGTGCTCGAGACAGCAATATCCCCTTGGAGACAATTCCGCTGGAGGCCGATGTACTGAATCTCGACGCAATTTGAGAGTTCCATCGGCATTAGAAGGGCATGAACGTTACTATTCACTATCATTTTTGCGTCGGATTCGAAAATCTAGACTCACAGGAGAAGGATCATATGGTGCCCGAGGCAGCAACAGACCCTTGGAGACAAGTCGGATGGAGGACGATGTATTGAATCTCGACGCAATTTGAGTGTTCCATCGTCATTACATGGCCCTGAACGTTACAATTAACTATCATTTTTGCGTCGGATTCGAAAATCTAGACTCACAGGAGAACGACCATAAGGTGCCCGAGGCAGCAATAGACCCTTGGAGACAAGTCGGCTGGAGGACGATGTATTGGATCGCGACGCAATTTGAGTCTTCTATCGTCATTAGGAGGCGCTGAACGTTACAATTCACTATCAGTTTTTCGTCGGATTCGATAATCTAGACTCACAGCAGACGAAACATTTGGTGCCCGAGGCAGCAATATCCCCTTGGAGACAAATCGGCTGGAGGACGATGTATTGAATCTCGACGCAATTTGAGTCTTCTATCGTCATTAGGAGGCGCTGAACGTTACAATTCACTATCATTTTTGCGTCGGATTCGAAAATCTAGACTCACAGGAGAAAGATCATATTGGGCCCGAGACAGCAATATCCCTTTGGAGACAAGTCGGCTGGAGGACGATGTATTGAATCTCGACGCAATTTGAGTGTCCCATCGTCATTAGAAGGCCCAGAACGTTACAATTAACTATCATTTATGCGTCGGATTCGAAAATCTACTCACAGGAGAAGTTCATACGGTGCTCGAGACAGCAATATCCCCTTGGAGACAATTCCGCTGGAGGCCGATGTAATGAATCTCGACGCAATTTGAGAGTTCCATCGGCATTAGGAGGCCATGAACGTTACAATTAACTATCATTTTTGCGTCGGATTCGAAAATCTAGACTTACAAGAGAACGATCATAAGGTTCCCGAGGCAGCAATATCCCCTTGGAGACAAATCGGCTGGAGGACGATGTATTGAATCTCGACGCAATTTGAGTCTTCTATCGTCATTAGGAGGCGCTGAACGTTACAATTCACTATCATTTTTGCGTCGGATTCGAAAATCTAGACTCACAGGAGAAAGATCATATTGGGCCCGAGACAGCAATAACCCCTTGGAGACAGGTCGGCTGGAGGACGATGTATTGAATCTCGACGCAATTTGAGTGTCCCATCGTCATTAGAAGGCCCTGAACGTTACAATTAACTATCATTTATGCGTCGGATTCGAAAATCTACTCACAGGAGAACTTCATACGGTGCTCGAGACTGCAATATCCCCTTGGAGACAATTCCGCTGGAGGCCGATGTATTGAATCTCGACGCAATTTGAGTGTCCCATCGTCATTACAAGGACCTAAACGTTACAATTAACTATCATTTTTGCGGCGGATTCGATAATCTAAACTCACAGGAGAACGACCATAAAGTGCCCGAGGCAGCAACAGACCCTTGGAGACAAGTCGGCAGGAGGCCGATGTATTGAATCTCGACGCAATTTGAGTGTTCCATCGTCATTAGGAGGCCCTGAATGTTACAATTAACTATCATTTTTGCGTCGGATTCGAAAATCTAGACTCACAGGAGAACGACCATAAGGTGCCCGAGGCAGCAATAGACCCTTGGAGACAAGTCGGCTGGAGGCCGATGTATTGAATCTCGACGCAATTTGAGTGTCCCATCGTCATTAGAAGGCCCTGAACGTTATAATTAACTATCATTTTTGCCTCGGATTCGATAATCTAAACTCACAGGAGAACGACCATACGGTGCCCGAGGCAGCAACAGACCCTTGGAGACAAGTCGGCTGGAGGACGATGTATTGAATCTCGACGCAATTTGAGTGTTCCATCGTCATTACATGGCCCTGAACGTTACAATTAACTATCATTTTTGCGTCGGATTCGAAAATCTAGACTCACAGGAGAACGACCATAAGGTGCCCGAGGCAGCAATAGACCCTTGGAGACAAGTCGGCTGGAGGACGATGTATTGGATCGCGACGCAATTTGAGTCTTCTATCGTCATTAGGAGGCGCTGAACGTTACAATTCACTATCAGTTTTTCGTCGGATTCGATAATCTAGACTCACAGCAGACGAAACATTTGGTGCCCGAGGCAGCAATATCCCCTTGGAGACAAATCGGCTGGAGGACGATGTATTGAATCTCGACGCAATTTGAGTCTTCTATCGTCATTAGGAGGCGCTGAACGTTACAATTCACTATCATTTTTGCGTCGGATTCGAAAATCTAGACTCACAGGAGAAAGATCATATTGGGCCCGAGACAGCAATATCCCTTTGGAGACAAGTCGGCTGGAGGACGATGTATTGAATCTCGACGCAATTTGAGTGTCCCATCGTCATTAGAAGGCCCAGAACGTTACAATTAACTATCATTTATGCGTCGGATTCGAAAATCTACTCACAGGAGAAGTTCATACGGTGCTCGAGACAGCAATATCCCCTTGGAGACAATTCCGCTGGAGGCCGATGTAATGAATCTCGACGCAATTTGAGAGTTCCATCGGCATTAGGAGGCCATGAACGTTACAATTAACTATCATTTTTCCGTCGGATTCGAAAATCTAGACTTACAAGAGAACGATCATAAGGTTCCCGAGGCAGCAATATCCCCTTGGAGACAAATCGGCTGGAGGACGATGTATTGAATCTCGACGCAATTTGAGTCTTCTATCGTCATTAGGAGGCGCTGAACGTTACAATTCACTATCATTTTTGCGTCGGATTCGAAAATCTAGACTCACAGGAGAAAGATCATATTGGGCCCGAGACAGCAATAACCCCTTGGAGACAGGTCGGCTGGAGGACGATGTATTGAATCTCGACGCAATTTGAGTGTCCCATCGTCATTAGAAGGCCCTGAACGTTACAATTAACTATCATTTATGCGTCGGATTCGAAAATCTACTCACAGGAGAACTTCATACGGTGCTCGAGACTGCAATATCCCCTTGGAGACAATTCCGCTGGAGGCCGATGTATTGAATCTCGACGCAATTTGAGTGTCCCATCGTCATTACAAGGCCCTAAACGTTACAATTAACTATCATTTTTGCGGCGGATTCGATAATCTAAACTCACAGGAGAACGACCATAAAGTGCCCGAGGCAGCAACAGACCCTTGGAGACAAGTCGGCAGGATGCCGATGTATTGAATCTCGACGCAATTTGAGTGTTCCATCGTCATTACAAGGCCCTGAACGTTACAATTAACTATCATTTTTGCGTCGGATTCGAAAATCTAGACTCACAGGAGAACGATCATAAGGTGCCCGAGGCAGCAATAGACCCTTGGAGACAAGTCGGCTGGAGGCCGATGTATTGAATGTCGACGCAATTTGAGTGTTCCATCGGCATTAGGAGGCCCTGAATGTTACAATTAACTATCATTTTTGCGTCGGATTCGAAAATCTAGACTCACAGGAGAACGACCATAAGGTGCCCGAGGCAGCAATAGACCCTTGGAGACTAGTCGGCTGGAGGCCGATGTATTGAATGTCGACGCAATTTGAGTGTTCCATCGGCATTAGGAGGCCCTGAAAGTTACAATTTACTACCATTTTTGCGTCGGGTTCGAAAATCTAGACTCACAGGAGAACGACCATAAAGTGCCCGAGGCAGCAATAGACCCTTGGAGACAAGTCGGCTGGAGGACGATGTATTGAATCTCGACGCAATTTGAGAGTTCCATCGTCATTAGGCGGCCCTGAACGTTACAATTAACTATCATTTTTGCGTCGGATTCGAAAATCTAGACTTACAAGAGAACGACCATAAAGTGCCCGAGGCAGCATTAGATCCTTGGAGACAAGTCGGCTGGAGGACGATGTATTGGATCGCGACGCAATTTGAGTGTTCCATCGTCATTAGGAGGCCCTGAATGTTACAATTAACTATCATTTTTGTGTCGGATTCGAAAATCTAGACTCACAGGAGAACGACCATAAGGTGCCCGAGGCAGCAATAGACCCTTGGAGACAAGTCGGCTGGAGGACGTTGTATTGAATCTCGACGCAATTTGAGTGTTCCATCGGCATTAGGAGGCCCTGAACGTTGAAATTAACTATCATTTTTGCGTCGGATTCGATAATCTAAACTCACAGGAGAACGACCATACGGTGCCCGAGGCAGCAACAAACCCTTGGAGACAAGTCGGCTGGAGGACGATGTATTGAATCTCGACGCAATTTGAGTGTTCCATCGTCATTACAAGGCCCTGAACGTTACAATTAACTATCATTTTGGCGTCGGATTCGTAAATCTAGACTTACAAGAGAACGACCATAAAGTGCCCGAGGCACATTAGACCGTTGGAGACAAGTCGGCTGGAGGCCGATGTATTGAATCTCGACGCAATTTGAATGTTCCATCGTCATTACAAGGCCCTGTACCGTACAATTAACTATCAGTTTCGCGTCGGATACGAAAATCTACTCACAGGAGAAGTTCATACGGTGCTCGAGACAGCAATATCCCCTTGGAGACAATTCCGCTGGAGGCCGATGTATTGAATCTCGACGCAATTTGAGAGTTCCATCGGCATTAGGAGGCCATGAACGTTACAATTAACTATCATTTTTGCGTCGGATTCGAAAATCTAGACTTACAAGAGAACGACCATAACGTGCCCGAGGCAGCATAAGACCCTTGGAGGCAAGTCGGTTGGAGGACGATGTATTGAATCTCGACGCAATTTGAGTGACCCATCGTCATTACAAGGCCCTGAACGTTACAATTAACTATCATTTTTGCGTCGGATTCGAAAATCTAGACTCACAGGACAACGACCATAAGGTGCCCGAGGCAGCAATAGACCCTTGGAGACAAGTCGGCTGGAGGCCGATGTATTGAATCTCGACGCAATTTGAGTGTTCCATCGGCATTAGGAGTCCCTGAACGTTATAATTAACTATCATTTTTGCGTCGGATTCGATAATCTAAACTCACAGGAGAACGACCATACGGTGCCCGAGGCAGCAACAGACCCTTGGAGACAAGTCGGCTGGAGGACGATGTATTGAATCTCGACGCAATTTGAGTGTTCCATCGTCATTACATGGCCCTGAACGTTACAATTAACTATCATTTTTGCGTCGGATTCGAAAATCTAGACTCACAGGAGAACGACCATAAGGTGCCCGAGGCAGCAATAGACCCTTGGAGACAAGTCGGCTGGAGGACGATGTATTGGATCGCGACGCAATTTGAGTCTTCTATCGTCATTAGGAGGCGCTGAACGTTACAATTCACTATCATTTTTGCGTCGGATTCGAAAATCTAGACTCACAGGAAAAGGATCATGTGGTGCCCGAGGCAGCGATATCCCCTTGGAGACAAGTCGGCTGGAGGCCGATGTGTTGAATCTCGACGCAATTTGAGTGTTCCATCGTCATTAGAAGGCCCTGAACGTTACAATTAACGATCATTTTTGCGTCGGATACGAAAATCTAGACTCACAGGAGAACGACCATAAGGTGCCCGAGGCAGCAATAGACCCTTGGAGACAAGTCGGCTGGAGGACGATGTATTGAATCTCGACGCAATTTGAGAGTTCCATCGACATTAGGCGGCCCTGAACGTTACAATTAACTATCATTTTGGCGTCGGATTCGTAAATCTAGACTTACAAGAGAACGACCATAAGGCGCCCGAGGCAGCATTAGACCCTTGTAGACAAGTCGGCTGGAGGACAATGTATTGGATCGCGACGCAATTTGAGTGTTCCATCGTCATTAGAAGGCCCTGAATGTTACAATTAACTATCAGTTTTTCGTCGGATTCGAAAATCTAGACTCACAGCAGACGAACCATTTGGTGCCCGAGGCAGCAATATCCCCTTGGAGACAAATCGGCTGGAGGACGATGTATTGTATCCCGACGCAATTTGAGTCTTCTATCGTCATTAGGAGGCGCTGAACGTTACAATTCACTATCATTTTTGCGTCGGATTCGAAAATCTAGACTCACAGGAGAAGGATTATATTGTGCCCGAGACAGCAATATCCCCTTGGAGACAAGTCGGCTGGAGGACGATGTATTGGATCTCGACGCAATTTGAGTGTCCCATCGTCATTAGGAGGCTCTAAACGTTACAATTAACTATCATTTTTGCGTCGGATTCGATAATCTAAACTCACAGGGGAACGACCATACGGTGCCCGAGGCAGCTATTGACCCTTGGAGACAAGTTGGTTGGAGGACGATGTATTGGATCGCGACGCAAAATGAGTGTTCCATCGTCATTAGGAGGCCCTGAATGTTACAATTAACTATCAGTTTTTCGTCGGATTCGAAAATCTAAACTCACAGGAGAACGACCATAAGGTGCCCGACCGTTAGGACAAGTCGTCTGGAGGCCGATGTATTGAATCTCGACGCAACTTGAGTGTTCCATCCTCATTACAAGGCCCTGAACCTTGCAATTAACTATCAGTTTCGCGTCGGATTCGAAAATCTACTCACAGGAGAAGTTCATACGGTGCTCGAGACAGCAATATACCCCTTGGAGGCAATCGGCTGGAGGACGATGTATTGAATCTCGACGCAATTTGAGAGTTCAATCGGCATTAGGAGGCCATGAACGTTACAATTAACTATCATTTTTGCGTCAGATTCGAAAATTTAGACTTACAAGAGAACAACCATAACGTGCCCGAGGCAGCATTAGACCCTTGGAGACAAGTCGGCTGGAGGACGATGTATTGAATCTCGACGCAATTTGAGAGTTCTATCGTGATCAGGACGCGCTGAACATTACTATTCACTATCATTTTTGCGTCGGATTTGAAAATCTAGACTCACAGGAGAAGGATCATAAGGTGCCCGAGGCAGCAATAGACCCTTGGAGACAAGTCGGCTGGAGGACGATGTACTGAATCTCGACGCAATTTGAGAGTTCCATCGTCATTAGGCGGCCCTGAACGTTACAATTAACTATCATTTTGGCGTCGGATTCGTAAATCTAGACTTACAAGAGAACGACCATAAAGTGCCCCAGGCAGCATTAGACCCTTGGAGACAAGTCGGCTGGAGGACGATGTATTGGATCACGACGCAATTTGAGTGTTCCATCGGCATTAGGAGGCCCTGAATGTTACAATTAACTATCATTTTTGCGTCGGATTCGATAATCTAAACTCACAGGAGAACGACCATAAGGTGCCCGAGGCAGCAATAGACCCTTGGAGACAAGTCGGCTGGAGGCCGATGTATTGAATCTCGACGCAATTTGAGTGTTCCATCGTCATTACAAGGCCCTGAACGTTACAATTAACTATCATTTCTGCGTCGGATTCGTAAATCTAGACTCACAGGAGATCGACCATAAGGTTCCCGAGGCAGCAATAGACCCTTGGAGACAAGTCGGCTGGAGGCCGATGTATTGAATCTCGACGCAATTTGAGTGTCCCATCGTCATTAGAAGGCCCTGAACGTTATAATTAACTATCATTTTTGCGTCGGATTCGATAATCTAAACTCACAGGAGAACGACCATACGGTGCCCGAGGCAGCAACAGACCCTTGGAGACAAGTCGGCTGGAGGACGATGTATTGAATCTCGACGCAATTTGAGTGTTCCATCGTCATTA
Organism: Schistocerca americana; assembly: GCF_021461395.2. Classification (NCBI taxonomy): domain Eukaryota; kingdom Metazoa; phylum Arthropoda; class Insecta; order Orthoptera; family Acrididae; genus Schistocerca; species Schistocerca americana. Next base: position 13,874 of record NW_025726185.1, on the reverse strand, counting down.
CATGGCCATGAAAGTTACAATTAACTATCATTTTTGCGTCGGATTCGAAAATCTGGACTCACAGGAGAACGACCATAAGGTGCCCGAGGCAGCAATAGACCCTTGGAGACAAGTCGGCTGGAGGCCGATGTATTGAATCTCGACGCAATTTGAGTGGTCCATCGTCATTACAAGGCCCTGAACGTTACACTTAACTATCATTTTTGCGTCGGATTCGAAAATCTAGACTCACAGGAGAACGACCATAAGGTGCCCGAGGCAGCAATAGACCCTTGGAGACAAGTCGGCTGGAGGCCGATGTATTGAATCTCGACGCAATTTGAGTGTTCCATCGGCATTAGGTGGCCCTGAACGTTACAATTTACTATCATTTTTGCGTCGGGTTCGAAAATCTAGACTCACAGGAGAACGACCATAAAGTGCCCGAGGCAGCATTAGACCCTTGGAGACAAGTCGGCTGGAGGACGATGTATTGGATCGCGACGCAATTTGAGTGTTCCATCGCCATTAGAAGGCCCTGAATGTTACAATTAACTATCAGTTTTTCGTCGGATTCGAAAATCTAGACTCACAGCAGACGAACCATTTGGTGCCCTAGGCAGCAATATCCCCTTGGAGACAAATCGGCTGGAGGACGATGTATTGAATCCCGACGCAATTTGAGTCTTCTATCGTCATTAGGAGGCGCTGAACGTTACAATTCACTATCATTTTTGCGTCGGATTCGAAAATCTAGACTCAAAGGAGAAGGATCATATTGTGCCCGAGACAGCAATATCCCCTTGGAGACAAGTCGGCTGGAGGCCGATGTATTGAATCTCGACGCAATTTGAGTGTTCCATCGTCATTACAAGGCCCTGAACCTTACAATTAACTATCAGTTTCGCGTCGGATTCGAAAATCTACTCACAGGAGATGTTCATACGGTGCTCGAGACAGCAATATACCCCTTGGAGACAAATCGGCTGGAGGACGATGTATTGAATCTCGACGCAATTTGAGTCTTCTATCGTCATCAGGAGGCGCTGAACGTTACTATTCACTATCATTTTTGCGTCGGATTCGAAAATCTAGACTCACAGGAGAAGGATCAAATGGTGCCCGAGGCAGCAACAGACCCTTGGAGACAAGTCAGCTGGAGGACGATGTATTGAATCTCGACGCAATTTGAGTGTCCCATCGTCATTAGGAGGCCCTAAACGTTACAATTAACTATCATTTTTGCGTCGGATTCGGTAATCTAAACTCACAGGGGAACGAGCATACGGTGCCCGAGGCAGCTATTGACCCTTGGAGACAAGTCGGTTGGAGGACGATGTATTGGATCGCGACGCAAAATGACTGTTCCATCGTCATTAGGAGGCCCTGAATGTTACAATTAACTATCAGTTTTTCGTCGGATTCGAAAATCTAAACTCACAGGAGAACGACCATTAGGTGCCCGAGGCAGCAATAGACCGTTGGAGACAAGTCGGCTGGAGGCCGATGTAGTGAATCACGACGCAATTTGAGTGTCCCATCGTCATTAGAAGGCCCTGAACGTTACAATTAACTATCATTTATGCGTCGGATTCGAAAATCTACTCACAGGAGAAGTTCATACGGTGCTCGAGACAGCAATATCCCCTTGGAGACAATTCCGCTGGAGGCCGATGTATTGAATCTCGACGCAATTTGAGAGTTCCATCGGCATTAGGAGGCCATGAACGTTACAATTAACTATCATTTTTGCGTCGGATTCGAAAATCTAGACTTACAAGAGAACGACCATAAGGTGCCCGAGGCAGCATTAGACCCTTGGAGACAAGTCGGCTGGAGGCCGATGTATTGAATCTCGACGCAATTTGAGATTTCTATCGTCATCAGGAGGCGCTGAACGTTACTATTCACTATCATTTTTGCGTCGGATTCGAAAATCTAGACTCACAGGAGAAGGATCATAAGGTGCCCGAGGCAGCAATAGACCCTTGGAGACAAGTCGGCTGGAGGCTGATGTATTGAATATCGACGCAATTTGAGAGTTCCATCGTCATTAGGCGGCCCTGAACGTTACAATTAACTATCATTTTTGCGTCGGATTCGAAAATCTAGACTCACAGGAGAACGACCATAAGGTGCCCGAGGCAGCAATAGACCCTTGGAGACAAGTCGGTTGGAGGCCGATGTATTGAATCTCGACGCTATTTGAGTGTTCCATCGGCATTAGGAGGCCCTGAACGTTACAATTTACTATCATTTTTGCGTCGGGTTCGAAAACCTAGACTCACAGGAGAACGACCATAAGGTGCCCGAGGCAGCAATAGACCCTTGGAGACAAGTCGGCTGGAGGCCGTTGTATTGAATCTCGACGCAATTTGAGTGTTCCATCGGCATTAGGAGGCCCTGAACGTTAAAATTAACTATCATTTTTGCGTCGGATTCGATAATCTAAACTCACAGGAGAACGACCATACGGTGCCCGAGGCAGCAACAGATCCTTGGAGAGAAGTCGGTTGGAGGACGATGTATTGAATCTCGACGCAATTTGAGTGTTCCATCGTCATTACAAGGCCCTGAACGTTACAATTAACTATCATTTTTGCGTCGGATTCGAAAATCTAGACTCACAGGAGAACGACCATAAGGTGCCCGAGGCAGCAATAGACCGTTGGAGACAAGTCGGCTGGAGGCCGATGTATTGAATCTCGACGCAATTTGAGTGTCCCATCGTCATTAGAAGGCCCTGAACGTTACAATTAACTATCATTTATGCGTCGGATTCGAAAATCTACTCACAGGAGAAGTTCATACGGTGCTCGAGACAGCAATATCCCCTTGGAGACAATTCCGCTGGAGGCCGATGTATTGAATCTCGACGCAGTTTGAGAGTTCCATCGGCATTAGGAGGCCATGAACGTTACAATTAACTATCATTTTTGCGTCGGATTCGAAAATCTAGACTTACAAGAGAACGACCATAAGGTGCCCGAGGCAGCATTAGACCCTTGGAGACAAATCGGCTGGAGGACGATGTATTGAATCCCGACGCAATTTGAGTGTTCCATCGTCATTACAAGGCCCTGAACCTTACAATTAACTATCAGTTTCGCGTCGGATTCGAAAATCTACTCACAGGAGAAGTTCATACGGTGCTCGAGACAGCAATATACCCCTTGGAGACAAATCGGCTGGAGGACGATGTATTGAATCTCGACGCAATTTGAGTCTTCTATCGTCATTAGGAGGCGCTGAACGTTACAATTCACTATCATTTTTGCGTCGGATTCGAAAATCTAGACTCACAGGAGGAAGATCATATTGTGCCCGAGACAGCAATATCCCCTTGGAGACAAGTCGGCTGGAGGACGATGTATTGAATCTCGACGCAATTTGATTGTCCCATCGTCTTTAGGAGGCCCTAAACGTTACAATTAACTATCATTTTTGCGTCGGATTCGATAATCTAAACTCACAGGGGAACGACCATACGGTGCCCGAGACAGCTATTGACCCTTGGAGACAAGTCGGTTGGAGGACGATGTATTGGATCGCGACGCAAAATGAGTGTTCCATCGTCATTACGAGGCCCTGAATGTTACAATTAACTATCAGTTTTTCGTCGGATTCGAAAATCTAAACTCACAGGAGAACGACCATTAGGTGCCCGAGGCAGCAATAGACCGTTGGAGACAAGTCGGCTGGAGGCCGATGTATTGAATCTCGACGCAATTTGAGTGTCCCATCGTCATTAGAAGGCCCTGAACGTTACAATTAACTATCATTTATGCGTCGGATTCGAAAATCTACTCACAGGAGAACTTCATACGGTGCTCGAGACAGCAATATCCCCTTGGAGACAATTCCGCTGGAGGCCGATGTATTGAATCTCGACGCAATTTGAGAGTTCCATCGGCATTTGGAGGCCATGAACGTTACTATTCACTATCATTTTTGCGTCGGATTCGAAAATCTAGACTCACAGGAGAAGGATCATATGGTGCCCGAGGCAGCAACAGACCCTTGGAGACAAGTCGGCTGGAGGACGATGTATTGAATCTCGACGCAATTTGAGTGTCCCATCGTCATTACAAGGCCCTAAACGTTACAATTAACTATCATTTTTGCGTCGGTTTCGATAATCTAAACTCACAGGAGAACGACCATAAAGTGCCCGAGGCAGCAACAGACCTTGGAGACAAGTCGGCAGGAGGCCGATGTATTGAATCTCGACGCAATTTGAGTGTTCCATCGTCATTACAAGGCCCTGAACGTTACAATTAACTATCATTTTTGCGTCGGATTCGAAAATCTAGACTCACAGGACAACGACCATAAGGTGCCCGAGGCAGCAATAGACCCTTGGAGACAAGTCGGCTGGAGGCCGATGTATTGAATCTCGACGCAATTTGAGTGTTCCATCGTCATTACAAGGCCCTGAACGTTACAATTAACTATCATTTTTGCGTCGGATTCGAAAATCTAGACTCACAGGAGAACGACCATAAGGTGCCCGAGGCAGCAATAGACCCTTGGAGACAAGTCGGCTGGAGGCCGATGTATTGAATGTCGACGCAATTTGAGTGTTCCATCGGCATTAGGAGGCCCTGAACGTTACAATTTACTATCATTTTGGCGTCGGGTTCGAAAATCTAGACTCACAGGAGAACGACCATAAAGTGCCCGAGGCAGCAATAGACCCTTGGAGACAAGTCGGCTGGAGGGCGATGTATTGAATCTCGACGCAATTTGAGAGTTCCATCGTCATTAGGCGGCCCTGAACGTTACAATTAACTATCATTTTTGCGTCGGATTCGAAAATCTAGACTTACAAGAGAACGACCATAAAGTGCCCGAGGCAGCATTAGATCCTTGGAGACAAGTCGGCTGGAGGACGATGTATTGGATCGCGACGCAATTTGAGTGTTCCATCGTCATTAGGAGCGCGGAACGTTACAATTCACTATCATTTTTGCGTCGGATTCGAAAATCTAGACTCACAGGAGAACGACCATGTGGTGCCCGAGGCAGCGATATCCCCTTGGAGACAAGTCGGCTGGAGGCCGATGTATTGAATCTCGACGCAATTTGAGTGTTCCATCGTCATTAGAAGGCCCTCAACGTTACAATTAACTATCATTTTTGCGTCGGATACGAAAATCTAGACTCACAGGAGAACGACCATAATGTGCCCGAGGCAGCAATTGACCCTTGGAGACAAGTCGGCTGGAGGACGATGTATTGAATCTCGACGCAATTTGAGAGTTCCATCGTCATTAGGCGGCCCTGAACGTTACAATTAACTATCATTTTGGCGTCGGATTCGTAAATGTAGACTTACAAGAGAACGACCATAAAGTGCCCGAGGCAGCAATAGACCCTTGGAGACAAGTCGGCTGGAGGACGATGTATTGGATCGCGACGCAATTTGAGTGTTCCATCGTCATTAGGAGGCCCTGAATGTTACAATTAACTATCAGTTTTTCGTCGGATACGAAAATCTAGACACACAGCAGACGAACCATTTGGTGCCCGAGGCAGCAATATCCCCTTGGAGACAAATCGGCTGGAGGACGATGTATTGAATCCCGACGCAATTTGAGTCTTCTATCGTCATTAGGAGGCGCAGAACGTTACAATTCACTATCATTTTTGCGTCGGATTCGAAAATCTAGACTCACAGGAGAAAGATCATATTGTGCCCGAGACAGCAATATCCCCTTGGAGACAAGTCGGCTGGAGGACGATGTATTGAATCTCGACGCAATTTGAGTGTCCCATCGTCATTAGGAGGCCCTAAACGTTACAATTAACTATAAATTTTGCGTCGGATTCGATAATCTAAACTCACAGGGGAACGACCATACGGTGCCCGAGGCAGCTATTGACCCTTGGAGACAAGTCGGTTGGAGGACGATGTTTTGGATCGCGACGCAAAATGTGTATTCCATCGTCATTAGGAGGCCCTGAATGTTACAATTAACTATCAGATTTTCGTCGGATTCGAAAATCTAAACTCACAGGAGAACGACCATTAGGTGCCCGAGGCAGCAATAGACCGTTGGAGACATGTCGGCTGGAGGCCGATGTATTGAATCTCGACGCAATTTGAGTGTCCCATCGTCATTAGAAGGCCCTGAAAGTTACAATTAACTATCATTTATGCGTCGGATTCGAAAATCTACTCACAGGAGACCTTCATACGGTGCTCGAGACAGCAACATCGCCTTGGAGACAATTCTGCTGGAGGCCGATGTATTGAATCTCGAAGCAATTTGAGAGTTCCATCGGCATTAGGAGGCCATGAACGTTACAATTAACTATCATTTTGGCGTCGGATTCGTAAATCTAACCTTACAAGAGAACGACCATAAAGTGCCCGAGGCAGCAATAGACCCTTGGAGACAAGTCGGCTGGAGGACGATGTATTGAATCATGACGCAATTTGAGAGTTCCATCGTCATTAGGCGGCCCTGAACGTTACAATTAACTATCATTTTTGCGTCGGATTCGATAATCTAAACCCACAGGGGACCGACCATAAGGTGCCGAGGCAGCAATTGACCCTTGGAGACAAGTCGGCTGGAGGACGATGTATTGAATCTCGACGCAATTTGAGAGTTCCATCGTCATTAGGCGGCCCTGAACGTTACAATTAACTATCATTTTGGCGTCGGATTCGTAAATCTAGACTTACAAGAGAACGACCATAAAGTGCCCGAGGCAGCATTAGACCGTTGGTGACAAGTCGGCTGGAGGCCGATGTATTGAATCTCGACGCAATGTGAGTGTTCCATCGTCATTACAAGGCCCTGAACCGTACAATTAACTATCAGTTTCGCGTCGGATTCGAAAATCTACTCACAGGAGAAGTTCATACGGTGCTCGAGACAGCAATATACCCCTTGGAGACAAGTCGGCTGGAGGCCGATGTATTGAATCTCGACGCAATTTGAGTGTCCCATCGACATTAGGAGGTCCTAAACGTTACAATTAACTATCATTTTTGCGTCGGATTCGAAAATCTAGACTCACAGGAGAAAGATCATATTGTGCCCGAGACAGCAATAGACCGTTGGAGACAAGTCAGCTGGAGGCCGATGTATTGAATCTCGACGCAATTTGAGTGTCCCATCGTCATTAGAAGGCCCTGAACGTTACAATTAACTATCATTTATGCGTCGGATTCGAAAATCTACTCACAGGAGAACTTCATACGGTGCTCGAGACAGCAATATCCCCTTGGAGACAATTCCGCTGGAGGCCGATGTATTGAATCTCGACGCAATTTGAGAGTTCCATCGGCATTAGGAGGCCATGAACGTTACAATTAACTATCATTTTTGCGTCGGATTCGAAAATCTAGACTTACAAGAGAACGACCATAAGGTGCCCGAGGCAGCATTAGACCCTTGGAGACAAGTCGGCTGGAGGACGATGTATTGAATCTCGACGCAATTTGAGAGTTCTATCGTCATCAGGAGGAGCTGAACGTTAGTATTCACTATCATTTTTGCGTCGGATTCGAAAATCTAGACTCACAGGACAACGACCATAAGGTGCCCGAGGCAGCAATAGACCCTTGGAGACAAGTCGGCTGGAGGCCGATGTATTGAATCTCGACGCAATTTGAGTGTTCCATCGGCATTAGGAGTCCCTGAACGTTATAATTAACTATCATTTTTGCGTCGGATTCGATAATCTAAACTCACAGGAGAACGACCATAAGGTGCCCGAGGCAGCAATAGACCCTTGGAGACAAGTCGGCTGGAGGCCGATGTATTGAATCTCGACGCAATTTGAGTGTTCCATCGTCATTACAAGGCCCTGAACGTTACAATTAACTATCATTTTTGCGTCGGATTCGAAAATCTAGACTTACAGGAGAACGACCAGAAGGTGCCCGAGGCAGCAATAGACCCTTGGAGACAAGTCGGCTGGAGGCCGATGTATTGAATTTCCACGCAATTTGAGTGTTCCATCGGCATTAGGAGGCCCTGAACGTTACAATTTACTATCATTTTTGCGTCGGGTTCGAAAATCTAGACTCACAGGAGAACGACCATAAAGTGCCCGAGGCAGCATTAGATCCTTGGAGACAAGTCGGCTGGAGGACGATGTCTTGGATCGCGACGCAATTTGAGTGTTCCATCGTCATTAGGAGGCCCTGAATGTTACAATTAACTACCATTTTTGCGTCGGATTCGAAAATCTAGACTCACAGGAGAAAGATCATATTGGGCCCGAGACAGCAATATCCCCTTGGAGACAAGTCGGCTGGAGGACGATGTATTGGATCGCGACGCAATTTGAGTCTTCTATCGTCATTAGGAGGCGCTGAACGTTACAATTCACTACCATTTTTGCGTCGGATTCGAAAATCTAGACTAGCAGGAGAAGGACCATGTGGTGCCCGAGGCAGCGATATCCCCTTGGAGACAAGTCGGCTGGAGGCCGATGTATTGAATCTCGACGCAATTTGAGTGTTCCATCGTCATTAGAAGGCCTTGAACGTTACAATTAACTATCATTTTTGCGTCGGTTACGAAAATCTAGACTCACAGGAGAAGGATCATATTGTGCCCGAGACAGCTATATCCCCTTGGAGACAAGTCGGCTGGAGGACGATGTATTGAATCTCGACGCAATTTGAGTGTCCCATCGTCATTAGGAGGCCCTAAAAGTTACAATTAACTATCATTTTTGCGTCGGATTCGATAATCTAAAATCACAGGGGAACGACCATACGGTGCCCGAGGCAGCTATTGACCCTTGGAGACAAGTCAGTTGGAGGACGATGTATTGGATCGCGACGCAAAATGAGTGTTCCATCGTCATTAGGAGGCCCTGAAAGTTACAATTAATTATCAGTTTTTCGTCGGATTCGAAAATCTAAACTCACAGGAGAACGACCATTAGGTGCCGGAGGCAGCAATAGACCGTTGGACACAAGTCGGCTGGAGGCCGATGTATTGAATCTCGACCCAATTTGAGTGTCCCATCGTCATTAGAAGGCCCTGAACGTTACAATTAACTATCATTTTTGCGTCGGATTCGAAAATCTAGACTCACAGGAGAAGGATAATATTGTGCCCGAGACAGCAATATCCCCTTATAGACAAGTCGGCTGGAGGACGATGTATTGAATCTCGACGCAATTTGAGTGTCCCATCGTCATTAGGAGGCTCTAAACGTTACAATTAACTATCATTTTTGCGTCGGATTCGATGATCTAAACCCACAGGGGAACGACCATACGGTGCCCGAGGTAGCTATTGACCCTTGGAGACAAGTCGGTTGGAGGACGATGTATTGGATCGCGACGCAAAATGAGTATTCCATCGTCATTAGGAGGCCCTGAATGTTACAATTAACTATCAGTTTTTCGTCGGATTCGAAAATCTAAACTCACAGGAGAACGACCATAAGGTGCCCGACCGTTGGAGACAAGTCGGCTGGAGGCCCGATGTATTGAATCTCGACGCAATTTGAGTGTCCCATCGTCATTAGAAGGCCCTGAACGTTACAATTAACTATCATTTATGCGGCGGATTCGAAAGTCTACTCACAGGAGAACTTCATACGGTGCTCGAGACAGCAATATCCCCTTGGAGACAATTCCGCTGGAGGCCGATGTATTGAATCTCGACTCAATTTGAGAGTTCCATCGGCATTAGGAGGCCATGAACGTTACAATTAACTATCATTTTTGCGTCGGATTCGAAAATCTAGACTTACAAGAGAACGACCATAAGGTGCCCAAGGCAGCATTAGACCCTTGGAGACAAGTCGGCTGGAGGACGATGTATTGAATCTCGACGCAATTTGAGAGTTCTATCGTCATCAGGAGGCGCTGAACGTTAGTATTCACTATCATTTTGGCGTCGGATTCGAAAATCTAGACTCACAGGAGAAAGATCATATTGTGCCCGAGACAGCAATATCCCCTTGGAGACAAGTCGGCTGGAGGGACGATGTATTGAATCTCGGCGCAATTTGAGTATCCCATCGTCATTACAAGGCCCTAAACGTTACAATTAACTATAATTTTTGCGTCGGATTCGATAATCTAAACTCACAGGAGAACGTCCATAAAGTGCCCGAGGCAGCAACAGACCCTTGGAGACAAATCGGCAGGAGGCCGATGTATTGAATCTCGACGCAATTTGAGTGTTCCATCGTCATTACAAGGCCCTGAACGTTACAATTAACTATCATTTTTGCGTCGGATTCGAAAATCTAGACTCACAGGACAACGACCATAAGGTGCCCGAGGCAGCAATAGACCCTTGGAGATAAGTCGTCTGGAGGCCGGATGTATTGAATCTCGACGCAATTTGAGTGTTCCATCGGCATTAGGAGTTCCTGAACGTTATAATTAACTATCATTTTTGCGTCGGATTCGATAATCTAAACTCACAGGAGAACGACCATAAGGTGCCCGAGGCAGCAATAGACCCTTGGAGACAAGTCGGCTGGAGGCCGATGTATTGAATCTCGACGCAATTTGAGTGTTCCATCGTCATTAAAAGGCCCTGAACGTTACGATTAACTATCATTTTTGCGTCGGATTCGAAAATCTAGACTCACAGGACAACGACCATAAGGTGCCCGAGGCAGCAATAGACCCTTGGAGACTAGTCGGCTGGTGGCCGATGTATTGAATCTCGACGCAATTTGAGTGTTCCATCGGCATTAGGAGTCCCTGAACGTTATAATTAACTATCATTTTTGCGTCGGATTCGAAATCTAGACTCACAGGAGAACGACCATAAGGTGCCCGAGGCAGCAATAGACCCTTGGAGACAAGTCGGCTGGAGGCGATGTATTGAGTCTCGACGCAATTTGAGTGTTCCATCGGCATTAGGAGGCCCTGAACGTTACAATTTACTATCATTTTTGCGTCGGGTTCGAAAATCTAGACTCACAGGACAACGACCATAAAGTGCCCGAGGCAGCATTACATCGTTGGAGACAAGTCGGCTGGAGGACGATGTATTGGATCGCGACGCAATTTGAGTGTTCCATCGTCATTAGGAGGCCCTGAATGTTACAATTAACTACCATTTTTGCGTCGGATTCGAAAATCTAGACTCACAGGAGAACGACCATAGGGTGCCCGAGGCAGCAATTGACCCTTGGAGACAAGTCGGCTGGAGGCCGATGTATTGAATCTCGACGCAATTTGAGTTTTCCATCGGCATTAGGAGGCCCTGAACGTTAATATTAACTATCATTTTTGCGTCGGATTCGATAATCTAAACTCACAGGAGAACGACCATACGGTGCCCGAGGCAGCAACAGACCCTTGGAGACAAGTCGGCTGGAGGACGATGTATTGAATCTCGACGCAATTTGAGTGTTCCATCGTCATTACAAGGCCCTGAACCTTACAATTAACTATCATTTTTGCGTCGGATTCGAAAATCTAGACTCACAGGAGAACGACCATAAGGTGCCCGAGGCAGCAATAGACCCTTGGAGATAAGTCGGCTGGAGGACGATGTATTGGATCGCGACGCAATTTGAGTCTTCTATCGTCTTTAGGAGGCGCTGAACGTTATAATTCACTATCATTTTTGCGTCGGATTCGAAAATCTAGACTCACAGGAGAAGGACCATGTGGTGCCCGAGGCAGTGAAACCCCCTTGGAGACAAGTCGGCTGGAGGCCGATGTATTGAATCTCGACGCAATTTGAGTGTTCCATCGTCATTACAAGGCCCTGAACGTTACAATTAACTATCATTTTTGCGTCGGATTCAAAAATCTAGACTCACAGGAGAAAGATCATATTGTGCCCGAGACAGCAATATCCCCTTGGAGACAAGTCGGCTGGAGGACGATGTATTGAATCTCGACGCAATTTGAGTGTCCCATCGTCATTAGGAGGCCCTAAACGTTACAATTAACTATCATTTTTGCGTCGGATTCGATAATCTAAACTCACAGGGGAACGACCATACGGTGCCCGAGGCAGCTATTGACCCTTGGAGACAATTCGGTTGGAGAACGATGTATTGGATCGCGACGCAAAATGAGTGCTAAATCGTCATTACAAGGCCCTGAATGTTACAATTAACTATCAGTTTTTCGTCGGATTCGAAAATCTAAACTCACAGGAGAACGACCATTAGGTGCCCGAGGAAGTAATAGACCGTTGGAGACAAGTCGGCTGGAGGCCGATGTATTGAATCTCGACGCAATTTGAGTGTCCCATCGTCATTAGAAGGCCCTGAACGTTACAATTAACTATCATTTATGCGTCGGATTCGAAAATCTACTCACAGGAGAACTTCATACGGTGCTCGAGACAGCAATATCGCCTTGGAGACAATTCCGCTGAAGCCCGATGTATTGAATCTCGACGCAATTTGAGAGTTCCATCGGCATTAGGAGGCCATGAACGTTACAATTAACTATCATTTTTGCGTCGGATTCGAAAATCTAGACTTACAAGAGAACGACCATAAGGTGCCCAAGGCAGCATTAGACCCTTGGAGACAAGTCGGCTGGAGGACGATGTATTGAATCTCGACGCAATTTGAGAGTTCTATCGTCATCAGGAGGCGCTGAACGTTAGTATTCACTATCATTTAGGCGTCGGATTCGTAAATCTAGACTTACAAAAGAACGACCATAAAGTGCCCGAGGCAGCATTAGACCCTTGGAGACAAGTCGGCAGGTGGACGATGTATTGGATCGCGACGCAAAATGAGTGTTCCATCGTCATTACAAGGGCCTGAACCTTACAATTAACTATCAGTTTCGCGGCGGATTCGAAAATCTACTCACAGGAGAAGTTCATACGGTGCTCGAGACAGCAATATACCCCTTGGAGACAAATCGGCTGGAGGACGATGTATTGAATCTCGACGCAATTTGAGTCTTCTATCGTCATTAGGGGGCGCTGAACGTTACAATTCACTATCATTTTTGCGTCGGATTCGAAAATCTAGACTCACAGGAGAAAGATCATATTGGGCCCGAGACAGCAATATCCCCTTGGAGACAAGTCGGCTGGAGGACGATGTATTGAATCTCGACGCAATTTGAGTGTCCCATCGTCATTAGGAGGCCCTAAACGTTACAATTAACTATCATTTTTGCGTCGTATTCGATAATCTAAACTCACAGGGGAACGACCATACGGTGCCCGAGGCAGCTATTGACCCTTGGAGACAAGTCGGTTGGAGGACGATGTATTAGATCGCGACGCAAAATGAGTGTTCCATCGTCATTAGGCGGCCCTGAACGTTACTATTAACTATCATTTTGGCGTTGGATTCGTAAATCTAGACTTACAAGAGAACGACCATAAAGTGCCCGAGGCAGCATTAGACCCTTGGAGACAAGTCGGCATGAGGACGATGTATTGAATCTCGACGCAATTTGAGAGTTCTATCGTCATCAGGAGGCGCTGAACGTTACTATTCACTATCATTTTTGCGTCGGATTCGAAAATCTAGGATCACAGGAGAAGGATCATATGGTGCCCGAAGCAGCAACAGACCCTTGGAGACAAGACGGCTGGAGGACGATGTATTGAATCTCGGCGCAATTTGAGTGTCCCATCGTCATTACAAGGCCCTAAACGTTACAATTAACTATCATTTTTGCGTCGGATTCGATAATCTAAACTCACAGGGAGAACGACCATAAAGTGCCCGAGGCAGCAACAGACCCTTGGAGACAAGTCGGCAGGGAGGCCGATGTATTGAATCTCGACGCAATTTGAGTGTTCCATCGTCATTACAAGGCCCTGAACGTTACAATTAACTATCATTATTGCGTCGGATTCGAAAATCTAGACTCACAGGACAACGACCATAAGGTGCCCGAAGCAGCAATAGACCCTTGGAGACAAGTCGGCTGGAGGCCGATGTATTGAATCTCGACG
>NW_025726184.1:115000-118854 GCF_021461395.2 Schistocerca americana | reverse complement strand
CTTAACCTAACCTATATTGTTCCTTAACCTAACCCATATTGTACCTTAACCTAACCTATATTGGGCCTTAACCTAACCTATATTGGGCCTTAACCTAACCTATATTGGGCCTTAACCTAACCTATATTGGGCCTTAACGTAACCCACGTTGCGCCTTAACGTAACCCACGTTGCGCCTTAACGTAACCCACGTTGCGCCTTAACGTAACCCACGTTGCGCCTTAACGTAACCCACGTTGCGCCTTAACGTAACCCACGTTGCGCCTTAACCTAACCCATATTGCGCCTTAACCTAACCCATATTGCGCCTTAACCTAACCCATATTGCGCCTTAACCTAACCCATATTGTACCTTAACCTAACCTATATTGTACCTTAACCTAACCTATATTGTACCTTAACCTAACCTATATTGGGCCTTAACCTAACCTATATTGGGCCTTAACCTAACCTATATTGGGCCTTAACCTAACCTATATTGGGCCTTAACCTAACCTATATTGGGCCTTAACGTAACCCACGTTGCGCCTTAACGTAACCCACGTTGCGCCTTAACGTAACCCACGTTGCGCCTTAACGTAACCCACGTTGCGCCTTAACGTAACCCACGTTGCGCCTTAACGTAACCCACGTTGCGCCTTAACCTAACCCATATTGCGCCTTAACCTAACCCATATTGCGCCTTAACCTAACCCATATTGCGCCTTAACCTAACCCATATTGTGCCTTAACCTAACCTATATTGTACCTTAACCTAACCCATATTGTACCTTAACCTAACCTATATTGTACCTTAACCTAACCTATATTGTACCTTAACCTAACCTATATTGTACCTTAACCTAACCCATATTGCGCCTTAACCTAACCCATATTGCGCCTTAACCTAACCCATATTGCGCCTTAACCTAACCCATATTGCGCCTTAACCTAACCCATATTGCGCCTTAACCTAACCCATATTGCGCCTTAACCTAACCCATATTGCGCCTTAACCTAACCCATATTGCGCCTTAACCTAACCCATATTGCGCCTTAACCTAACCCATATTGTACCTTAACCTAACCCATATTGTACCTTAACCTAACCTATATTGTACCTTAACCTAACCTATATTGTACCTTAACCTAACCTATATTGTACCTTAACCTAACCTATATTGGGCCTTAACCTAACCTATATTGGGCCTTAACCTAACCTATATTGGGCCTTAACCTAACCTATATTGGGCCTTAACCTAACCTATATTGGGCCTTAACGTAACCCACGTTGCGCCTTAACGTAACCCACGTTGCGCCTTAACGTAACCCACGTTGCGCCTTAACGTAACCCACGTTGCGCCTTAACGTAACCCACGTTGCGCCTTAACGTAACCCACGTTGCGCCTTAACGTAACCCACGTTGCGCCTTAACGTAACCCACGTTGCGCCTTAACCCAACACACGTTGGGCCTTAACCCAACACACGTTGGGCCTTAACCCCAACACACGTTGGGCCTTAACCCAACACACGTTGGGCCTTAACCCAACACACGTTGGGCCTTAACCCAACACACGTTGGGCCTTAACCCAACACACGTTGGGCCTTAACCCAACACACGTTGGGCCTTAACCCAACACACGTTGGGCCTTAACCCAACACACGTTGGGCCTTAACCCAACACACGTTGGGCCTTAAACCCAACACACGTTGGGCCTTAACCCAACACACGTTGGGCCTTAACCCAACACACGTTGGGCCTTAACCCAACACACGTTGGGCCTTAACCCAACACACGTTGGGCCTTAACCCAACACACGTTGGGCCTTAACCCAACACACGTTGGGCCTTAACCCAACACACGTTGGGCCTTAACCCAACACACGTTGGGCCTTAACCTGCTCTGTAATTGTCATACGACGCGTTAAATTAGTGTGGTGTTGCCTAACTGCAACCCCCGCAATATAGTTTGCTACTCGCACTGCCTGGTCCCCAGAGTATCGCTTCATGTTAAACACCTTGCAGCTATACACTGTAATGCGGATGGCAGCAGGACGTACATGCTCAATGCCCTTCGCAGTTGTTCATTGGCATTTGCATGGCGAAGCACAGCCTACGTTGTGGTACGGCGTGTGTCAACTGTCCGCTGATGTTGTACGTCCAAATCACACACTGTACTGCACATTGGTCCTCATGTACTGAATGATACATCGTGGTACATGTGTGACCGTACCACGACTGCGCCAACAACGGCGAACCATACGGTCCAAATATTGTGCACTCAGCTACGTGTCGTCTCCCTATAAGAGCTGGATTGCAGTATGGTATGCCGTGGATGGCGATCAGCATGAGCCGTCTGTTGATGTAGTGGCGCGTGTTGTCAGACGTAGTCGTCTCTTCTCACACACCGTGATAGCATGGTGCACTGCGTTCCACATCTGCGACATGCGACAGAGGCCGGTTGACAGTCGTTCGCGCAATGGACATCGCATACGTACGGGGGCCACCTTCCACGTGTTCGCGAAGCGTGCACATGTTGTTGCGTGTATGTGGGCAGACATAGTGTGTCGTGACACCTGACACAGGCATGCAACAATCGTTGAATTTGCAAATGGCGATGGACGTCTACGTTTGCTGGTGACGTTACGCAAATGAACAACTGGTAAACGGTTGTGGTGCGGTTGTTCTCGCTAGAGGTGAATCAGTGATGGCGACGATCGGTTGAGCTACCAACCGGTTGTTTCAGCGATACCCACCATGCCCACGAACGTGAATGGCATGTGGGTGTGAAGCGATACGCGGCGGTGGCTGGGTGGGACCGTCCCCGGCCGGTGAGGGGGGGCCTCCCGGCGTGCTGGCCGCGCGGTGCGTGGGCGCACGCGCTACAGCCGGCTGGTGGGGGCGGCCAGTGGCAGGCGCGCCGGCCGACGGAGGCGGCAGGCGGCGCAGCTGCGCGCCGGCGCACCCTGCACGCGGCGCCGTGCGGCCAAAGTAGGTCCTCGCGGGCCCGGTGCGAAGCGCGGTGGACATCTGCAGTGTGCTGGTCCGATTGAGGACTGTGTGCGCTGAGGATGCGCCGCCGCCCGGCGCTCGGCGCCGCGACGCCGTCTGCTGCTCGGTCGCCTCTGCGGTTCTCGCAGGTGGTTTGTATCGCAGCTGTGCGGACGTGTTGGCGCGTGCGCTGTGCTGGGAGAGTTCGCTTCGGCACCCAAGTGGGGCTTTTGTCCTTCTGTGGCGCTGGCGTTGGAGCTGCCGGCCACCGTAGGTGGCGCGTGTTGTCTCCCGCCGGCAATGCCACGACAGCACGCTCCCGGGCCTCTGTCGGCAGCGGCAAGCTCAGTTGGGAGCACGGGTGGTCGCACCTAAAGCGTCTACTCGCCAAACTCCGGGCGATTGCGCCTCTCTCGAACCCGACCAAGTACTTAGGACGGCGCTGCGCGCCGCCGGGACCTGAGAGGGTTTCGAGGTGTATTGTGCAGGGGAGCTCAGCCTCCTCCTGTTTGCAGAATAATTGAGCGGACGCTTGCGTGTTCGCGCGGGCCCCCGGGACACACTCCCGGGCGGCCGGCTGCTCAGCTCTAGTTGACGCAGCTCCCTGGTTGATCCTGCCAGTAGTCATATGCTTGTCTCAAAGATTAAGCCATGCATGTCTCAGTACAAGCCGCATTAAGGTGAAACCGCGAATGGCTCATTAAATCAGTTATGGTTCCTTAGATCGTACCCACGTTACTTGGATAACTGTGGTAATTCTAGAGCTAATACATGCAAACAGAGTCCCGACCAGAGATGGAAGGGACGCTTTTATTAGATCAAAACCAATCGGTCGGCTCGTCCGGTCCGTTTGCCTTGGTGACTCTGAATAACTTTGGGCTGA
>NW_025726184.1:100000-107500 GCF_021461395.2 Schistocerca americana | reverse complement strand
CCAACGCCAGCGCCTCTGCCGCACGAAGTCGTGGACCGGCAATCACTCCACCTGCACCTGTTCGTGCCCCACCCCAACCGCCCAACTCGCAGCTCCAGCGGATGAACGGCGGACTTTGCTCGCACTCGCAATGTGCAATCCACCCCTATAACGTGCGTTTCATGAAGAGTTATGTCCAATATGCGACATTCCCGCTGTCCCTATACATGGTTGGGGGCAAACAGGAGTTGGTATGGGTCCGGTCTCCTGTAGTGGGAGTCTGTCACGAATATGCTGAATAAGTGACTGTATGGGACCCTCTGTAGTGGAGGGTTGCTACCGAATATGTTGAATAGGTGGTGCCAGACCAGTCCATGGTAATATAGGGTTGTTGTCCAGGGCCATCGTTTGAGGAAGTCGGGCCACGTTTTTCAGCGTGGGAATCACTAGTAACCGAGAGCCTTTGGCCACGATGTTACCCTGCAGACTGCATGGCAACTACCCTTAGAACTGTCATGTTTCTACCCGATCCCTAGCTCACATGCGCTAGGCGGTAAAGGGCGAGACTGGCAGATCAGTAATGCAGTAGAGGGCCGCGTATGGTGGCATCGGCCGTAACTCGTCTCTGGCTGCAAGAGGAGTCTTGCTAACACGAGTAGCGTGGTGGTAAAAGACCACGCAAAAAAGCGGTAAACGCTGGGATAGCCGTCTGAGGTGTCGGTTCACGTGGTGGCGTGAACTAGTATCCGAACCCTGTGTGGTAACGGCGATGTCCCTTGGCAGACCACACGGCGTTTACTCACAAAACTGCCGAAAGCTACCCAATCCCGCGCCTCAAAAGGTAGAACCCACGGGCAACGGGCGCTTTCCGGTAGTAGGAGATGTGTGGTAGAGGATCGCGTTGCGACCTCGGACAGAAACTCGTCTGTGTGACAAGAGACATCTTGTAAAAACGAGTACCTAATAAGGGAACCGTGGGGTAGCTGCTGGGGTAGTCGTCGGAGGTGTCGGTTCACGCGTGAACTAGTATCCAAGTTCTCCTACGGGAGATACGATGAGCCCCTTGGCAGACCGCACGGCAGCTACCTATAAAACTGCCTGTTTTCTACCTTATCCCTGGTTGATGTCTCGACAGGGCAACGGGCGACTCAGGCAGTAAGAGATGTGCGGTAGAGGACCCGAATTAAAATGTCCTCGGCGGTTACTCGTCTAACGTGGTGGGACTAAAGCCAACACGAGTAGTAAACATTTTTGGTCCGAGTCCCGAACATCTGGGACTTGGCTTTATGGCCTAGAACCTGTGGCTAACTCGGGTGTAGCTGGGTAGAACTGGTGAGCCTGAGGGTGCCCGGGCTCGACAGTGGGTAAGCCTGGCCAGCTGCGAGCTGTACTAATTACGAGCTACAGACTCGATCGCGTAACTCACTGTACGGATTCCGATGCTGAGTGATCAGCTAGGAGGCGCCCCGTCCACGTCGGTCCCCGTGGGCGTTGCACTCGCAGTCGCCAAGACTCGGGGCAATGGCTAAGTGCGCTCCTCAATATATTACTCGGAAGAGTAATGAGGGTCCGAGCCCCCAGTGTGGGGAGAGTTTTTCCGAGCCCTGACCCACCTATTTGGCAGGGCGTAGCTTCCCCCACCCCTGACCTGTGACATTGTCACAACACACCGGCACTAGTCTGTACACAAAAATGTCTGTAATTAATTGCCATACCCGGGGGAAGCTGCCGAGAGAAGTACCTACGTAGTGGAGCCGCCGTTCTACTGTTGAACAGGAATAGAACAGCAAAACTTGACTGGAACCAGAATTAGTACACACAGGGCGCTGATTAGTAAATGATGCAGAGCCATTATAATCGAGACGACATATCCGAATGTCCCTATACATGAGCTGCGAGCTGTACCACGTACGAGCTACAGACGCGAGCGCGTTGCTCTCTGTACGAATGCAGATGCTCAGCGGCAGCTAGGAGGCGCTCCATCCATGTCGGTACCGGTGAGCGTTGCACTCGCAGTCGCAAAAACGTACGGCAAGTATATTACTCGGAAGAGTCAATGACAGTCCAAGCCCCCCTGCGTGGGAAGAGTCTTCCTAGGCCATGACCCACCGGAAGGGCGCAGCGTCCCCCACCCCAGACATGTGACGTCACACTATCGGTATTGACGACTAGACTGATTCCTTATAATCATTTGCCATACACCGGTGGAAGCTGCCGAGACGAGTAACTACATAGCGGGCTCGCCGTGTCACTAATGTACAGAGATACAATAGTTTCGACTGGAACCGGATTAAACGTATACACGGCGCTGATTAGTAATAGATAGAGCCATCAGAATACAGATAATGTATACAACTGTCCGTATACATGCTGAAAGACTCTGCTCACAATCACACGTCAGCCAGACACTCTTATCACGCACTACTCTCTGCCTGTAACAGGCACACAGACAATATCTAAGCACCAGCATGGAACAACACCCAGTGCATCCTCTCTGCCACATTAGACAATCCACACTATCATAACCAGACCGGGAGGTCCACTCGGAAAACAGAATATCCCACCCTTCCGACAACCACCATTGCTCAGCTAAGCCACCAACACCCACACATGTCCTACACAGGGGTGCACCCAACATCACAATACTGCCTCCTGTCACACCACACAAACAATGGCACGAATGAAAGACACAGGTCTGCCACAAGCATGGAATCAGAGCGCCGCCTGTTATGAGCCAAAGGTGCACCCTGACGTGGCAAATCAGATGATGCCGCAGTCATTTACTTACGATAATCACAATCAACAAACCAGCCCCCCCCCCCCCCCCCGAAAACACCTTTCCTTACAACAATGTGTGCCTTAACCTAACCCGTATTGTGCCTTAACCTAACCCGTATTGTGCCTTAACCTAACCCGTATTGTGCCTTAACCTAACCCATATTGCGCCTTAACCTAACCCATATTGCGCCTTAACCTAACCCATATTGCGCCTTAACCTAACCCATATTGCGCCTTAACCTAACCCATATTGTGCCTTAACCTAACCTATATTGTACCTTAACCTAACCCATATTGTACCTTAACCTAACCCATATTGTACCTTAACCTAACCTATATTGTACCTTAACCTAACCTATATTGTACCTTAACCTAACCTATATTGGGCCTTAACCTAACCTATATTGGGCCTTAACCTAACCTATATTGGGCCTTAACCTAACCTATATTGGGCCTTAACCTAACCTATATTGGGCCTTAACGTAACCCACGTTGCGCCTTAACCTAACCTATATTGTACCTTAACCTAACCCATATTGTACCTTAACCTAACCTATATTGGGCCTTAACCTAACCTATATTGGGCCTTAACCTAACCTATATTGGGCCTTAACCTAACCTATATTGGGCCTTAACGTAACCCACGTTGCGCCTTAACGTAACCCACGTTGCGCCTTAACGTAACCCACGTTGCGCCTTAACGTAACCCACGTTGCGCCTTAACGTAACCCACGTTGCGCCTTAACGTAACCCACGTTGCGCCTTAACCTAACCCATATTGCGCCTTAACCTAACCCATATTGCGCCTTAACCTAACCCATATTGCGCCTTAACCTAACCCATATTGTACCTTAACCTAACCTATATTGTACCTTAACCTAACCTATATTGTACCTTAACCTAACCTATATTGGGCCTTAACCTAACCTATATTGGGCCTTAACCTAACCTATATTGGGCCTTAACCTAACCTATATTGGGCCTTAACCTAACCTATATTGGGCCTTAACGTAACCCACGTTGCGCCTTAACGTAACCCACGTTGCGCCT
This sequence comes from Schistocerca americana, assembly GCF_021461395.2. NCBI lineage: Eukaryota > Metazoa > Arthropoda > Insecta > Orthoptera > Acrididae > Schistocerca > Schistocerca americana. The sequence continues at coordinate 103,693 of NW_025726184.1, read as the reverse complement.
TAACGTAACCCACGTTGCGCCTTAACGTAACCCACGTTGCGCCTTAACGTAACCCACGTTGCGCCTTAACGTAACCCACGTTGCGCCTTAACCTAACCCATATTGCGCCTTAACCTAACCCATATTGCGCCTTAACCTAACCCATATTGCGCCTTAACCTAACCCATATTGTGCCTTAACCTAACCTATATTGTACCTTAACCTAACCCATATTGTACCTTAACCTAACCTATATTGTACCTTAACCTAACCTATATTGTACCTTAACCTAACCTATATTGTACCTTAACCTAACCCATATTGCGCCTTAACCTAACCCATATTGCGCCTTAACCTAACCCATATTGCGCCTTAACCTAACCCATATTGCGCCTTAACCTAACCCATATTGCGCCTTAACCTAACCCATATTGCGCCTTAACCTAACCCATATTGCGCCTTAACCTAACCCATATTGCGCCTTAACCTAACCCATATTGCGCCTTAACCTAACCCATATTGTACCTTAACCTAACCCATATTGTACCTTAACCTAACCTATATTGTACCTTAACCTAACCTATATTGTACCTTAACCTAACCTATATTGTACCTTAACCTAACCTATATTGGGCCTTAACCTAACCTATATTGGGCCTTAACCTAACCTATATTGGGCCTTAACCTAACCTATATTGGGCCTTAACCTAACCTATATTGGGCCTTAACGTAACCCACGTTGCGCCTTAACGTAACCCACGTTGCGCCTTAACGTAACCCACGTTGCGCCTTAACGTAACCCACGTTGCGCCTTAACGTAACCCACGTTGCGCCTTAACGTAACCCACGTTGCGCCTTAACGTAACCCACGTTGCGCCTTAACGTAACCCACGTTGCGCCTTAACCCAACACACGTTGCGCCTTAACCCAACACACGTTGGGCCTTAACCCAACACACGTTGGGCCTTAACCCAACACACGTTGGGCCTTAACCCAACACACGTTGGGCCTTAACCCAACACACGTTGGGCCTTAACCCAACACACGTTGGGCCTTAACCCAACACACGTTGGGCCTTAACCCAACACACGTTGGGCCTTAACCCAACACACGTTGGGCCTTAACCCAACACACGTTGGGCCTTAACCCAACACACGTTGGGCCTTAACCCAACACACGTTGGGCCTTAACCCAACACACGTTGGGCCTTAACCCAACACACGTTGGGCCTTAACCCAACACACGTTGGGCCTTAACCCAACACACGTTGGGCCTTAACCCAACACACGTTGGGCCTTAACCCAACACACGTTGGGCCTTAACCCAACACACGTTGGGCCTTAACCTGCTCTGTAATTGTCATACGACGCGTTAAATTAGTGTGGTGTTGCCTAACTGCAACCCCCGCAATATAGTTTGCTACTCGCACTGCCTGGTCCCCAGAGTATCGCTTCATGTTAAACACCTTGCAGCTATACACTGTAATGCGGATGGCAGCAGGACGTACATGCTCAATGCCCTTCGCAGTTGTTCATTGGCATTTGCATGGCGAAGCACAGCCTACGTTGTGGTACGGCGTGTGTCAACTGTCCGCTGATGTTGTACGTCCAAATCACACACTGTACTGCACATTGGTCCTCATGTACTGAATGATACATCGTGGTACATGTGTGACCGTACCACGACTGCGCCAACAACGGCGAACCATACGGTCCAAATATTGTGCACTCAGCTACGTGTCGTCTCCCTATAAGAGCTGGATTGCAGTATGGTATGCCGTGGATGGCGATCAGCATGAGCCGTCTGTTGATGTAGTGGCGCGTGTTGTCAGACGTAGTCGTCTCTTCTCACACACCGTGATAGCATGGTGCACTGCGTTCCACATCTGCGACATGCGACAGAGGCCGGTTGACAGTCGTTCGCGCAATGGACATCGCATACGTACGGGGGCCACCTTCCACGTGTTCGCGAAGCGTGCACATGTTGTTGCGTGTATGTGGGCAGACATAGTGTGTCGTGACACCTGACACAGGCATGCAACAATCGTTGAATTTGCAAATGGCGATGGACGTCTACGTTTGCTGGTGACGTTACGCAAATGAACAACTGGTAAACGGTTGTGGTGCGGTTGTTCTCGCTAGAGGTGAATCAGTGATGGCGACGATCGGTTGAGCTACCAACCGGTTGTTTCAGCGATACCCACCATGCCCACGAACGTGAATGGCATGTGGGTGTGAAGCGATACGCGGCGGTGGCTGGGTGGGACCGTCCCCGGCCGGTGAGGGGGGGCCTCCCGGCGTGCTGGCCGCGCGGTGCGTGGGCGCACGCGCTACAGCCGGCTGGTGGGGGCGGCCAGTGGCAGGCGCGCCGGCCGACGGAGGCGGCAGGCGGCGCAGCTGCGCGCCGGCGCACCCTGCACGCGGCGCCGTGCGGCCAAAGTAGGTCCTCGCGGGCCCGGTGCGAAGCGCGGTGGACATCTGCAGTGTGCTGGTCCGATTGAGGACTGTGTGCGCTGAGGATGCGCCGCCGCCCGGCGCTCGGCGCCGCGACGCCGTCTGCTGCTCGGTCGCCTCTGCGGTTCTCGCAGGTGGTTTGTATCGCAGCTGTGCGGACGTGTTGGCGCGTGCGCTGTGCTGGGAGAGTTCGCTTCGGCACCCAAGTGGGGCTTTTGTCCTTCTGTGGCGCTGGCGTTGGAGCTGCCGGCCACCGTAGGTGGCGCGTGTTGTCTCCCGCCGGCAATGCCACGACAGCACGCTCCCGGGCCTCTGTCGGCAGCGGCAAGCTCAGTTGGGAGCACGGGTGGTCGCACCTAAAGCGTCTACTCGCCAAACTCCGGGCGATTGCGCCTCTCTCGAACCCGACCAAGTACTTAGGACGGCGCTGCGCGCCGCCGGGACCTGAGAGGGTTTCGAGGTGTATTGTGCAGGGGAGCTCAGCCTCCTCCTGTTTGCAGAATAATTGAGCGGACGCTTGCGTGTTCGCGCGGGCCCCCGGGACACACTCCCGGGCGGCCGGCTGCTCAGCTCTAGTTGACGCAGCTCCCTGGTTGATCCTGCCAGTAGTCATATGCTTGTCTCAAAGATTAAGCCATGCATGTCTCAGTACAAGCCGCATTAAGGTGAAACCGCGAATGGCTCATTAAATCAGTTATGGTTCCTTAGATCGTACCCACGTTACTTGGATAACTGTGGTAATTCTAGAGCTAATACATGCAAACAGAGTCCCGACCAGAGATGGAAGGGACGCTTTTATTAGATCAAAACCAATCGGTCGGCTCGTCCGGTCCGTTTGCCTTGGTGACTCTGAATAACTTTGGGCTGATCGCACGGTCCTCGTACCGGCGACGCATCTTTCAAATGTCTGCCTTATCAACTGTCGATGGTAGGTTCTGCGCCTACCATGGTTGTAACGGGTAACGGGGAATCAGGGTTCGATTCCGGAGAGGGAGCCTGAGAAACGGCTACCACATCCAAGGAAGGCAGCAGGCGCGCAAATTACCCACTCCCGGCACGGGGAGGTAGTGACGAAAAATAACGATACGGGACTCATCCGAGGCCCCGTAATCGGAATGAGTACACTTTAAATCCTTTAACGAGTATCTATTGGAGGGCAAGTCTGGTGCCAGCAGCCGCGGTAATTCCAGCTCCAATAGCGTATATTAAAGTTGTTGCGGTTAAAAAGCTCGTAGTTGGATTTGTGTCCCACGCTGTTGGT
>NW_025726184.1:87500-92500 GCF_021461395.2 Schistocerca americana | reverse complement strand
CTGCGTGGGAAGAGTCTTCCTAGGCCATGACCCACCGGAAGGGCGCAGCGTCCCCCACCCCAGACATGTGACGTCACACTATCGGTATTGACGACTAGACTGATTCCTTATAATCATTTGCCATACACCGGTGGAAGCTGCCGAGACGAGTAACTACATAGCGGGCTCGCCGTGTCACTAATGTACAGAGATACAATAGTTTCGACTGGAACCGGATTAAACGTATACACGGCGCTGATTAGTAATAGATAGAGCCATCAGAATACAGATAATGTATACAACTGTCCGTATACATGCTGAAAGACTCTGCTCACAATCACACGTCAGCCAGACACTCTTATCACGCACTACTCTCTGCCTGTAACAGGCACACAGACAATATCTAAGCACCAGCATGGAACAACACCCAGTGCATCCTCTCTGCCACATTAGACAATCCACACTATCATAACCAGACCGGGAGGTCCACTCGGAAAACAGAATATCCCACCCTTCCGACAACCACCATTGCTCAGCTAAGCCACCAACACCCACACATGTCCTACACAGGGGTGCACCCAACATCACAATACTGCCTCCTGTCACACCACACAAACAATGGCACGAATGAAAGACACAGGTCTGCCACAAGCATGGAATCAGAGCGCCGCCTGTTATGAGCCAAAGGTGCACCCTGACGTGGCAAATCAGATGATGCCGCAGTCATTTACTTACGATAATCACAATCAACAAACCAGCCCCCCCCCCCCCCCCCGAAAACACCTTTCCTTACAACAATGTGTGCCTTAACCTAACCCGTATTGTGCCTTAACCTAACCCGTATTGTGCCTTAACCTAACCCGTATTGTGCCTTAACCTAACCCATATTGCGCCTTAACCTAACCCATATTGCGCCTTAACCTAACCCATATTGCGCCTTAACCTAACCCATATTGCGCCTTAACCTAACCCATATTGTGCCTTAACCTAACCTATATTGTACCTTAACCTAACCCATATTGTACCTTAACCTAACCCATATTGTACCTTAACCTAACCTATATTGTACCTTAACCTAACCTATATTGTACCTTAACCTAACCTATATTGGGCCTTAACCTAACCTATATTGGGCCTTAACCTAACCTATATTGGGCCTTAACCTAACCTATATTGGGCCTTAACCTAACCTATATTGGGCCTTAACGTAACCCACGTTGCGCCTTAACCTAACCTATATTGTACCTTAACCTAACCCATATTGTACCTTAACCTAACCTATATTGGGCCTTAACCTAACCTATATTGGGCCTTAACCTAACCTATATTGGGCCTTAACCTAACCTATATTGGGCCTTAACGTAACCCACGTTGCGCCTTAACGTAACCCACGTTGCGCCTTAACGTAACCCACGTTGCGCCTTAACGTAACCCACGTTGCGCCTTAACGTAACCCACGTTGCGCCTTAACGTAACCCACGTTGCGCCTTAACCTAACCCATATTGCGCCTTAACCTAACCCATATTGCGCCTTAACCTAACCCATATTGCGCCTTAACCTAACCCATATTGTACCTTAACCTAACCTATATTGTACCTTAACCTAACCTATATTGTACCTTAACCTAACCTATATTGGGCCTTAACCTAACCTATATTGGGCCTTAACCTAACCTATATTGGGCCTTAACCTAACCTATATTGGGCCTTAACCTAACCTATATTGGGCCTTAACGTAACCCACGTTGCGCCTTAACGTAACCCACGTTGCGCCTTAACGTAACCCACGTTGCGCCTTAACGTAACCCACGTTGCGCCTTAACGTAACCCACGTTGCGCCTTAACGTAACCCACGTTGCGCCTTAACCTAACCCATATTGCGCCTTAACCTAACCCATATTGCGCCTTAACCTAACCCATATTGCGCCTTAACCTAACCCATATTGTGCCTTAACCTAACCTATATTGTACCTTAACCTAACCCATATTGTACCTTAACCTAACCTATATTGTACCTTAACCTAACCTATATTGTACCTTAACCTAACCTATATTGTACCTTAACCTAACCCATATTGCGCCTTAACCTAACCCATATTGCGCCTTAACCTAACCCATATTGCGCCTTAACCTAACCCATATTGCGCCTTAACCTAACCCATATTGCGCCTTAACCTAACCCATATTGCGCCTTAACCTAACCCATATTGCGCCTTAACCTAACCCATATTGCGCCTTAACCTAACCCATATTGCGCCTTAACCTAACCCATATTGTACCTTAACCTAACCCATATTGTACCTTAACCTAACCTATATTGTACCTTAACCTAACCTATATTGTACCTTAACCTAACCTATATTGTACCTTAACCTAACCTATATTGGGCCTTAACCTAACCTATATTGGGCCTTAACCTAACCTATATTGGGCCTTAACCTAACCTATATTGGGCCTTAACCTAACCTATATTGGGCCTTAACGTAACCCACGTTGCGCCTTAACGTAACCCACGTTGCGCCTTAACGTAACCCACGTTGCGCCTTAACGTAACCCACGTTGCGCCTTAACGTAACCCACGTTGCGCCTTAACGTAGCCCACGTTGCGCCTTAACGTAACCCACGTTGCGCCTTAACGTAACCCACGTTGCGCCTTAACCCAACACACGTTGCGCCTTAACCCAACACACGTTGGGCCTTAACCCAACACACGTTGGGCCTTAACCCAACACACGTTGGGCCTTAACCCAACACACGTTGGGCCTTAACCCAACACACGTTGGGCCTTAACCCAACACACGTTGGGCCTTAACCCAACACACGTTGGGCCTTAACCCAACACACGTTGGGCCTTAACCCAACACACGTTGGGCCTTAACCCAACACACGTTGGGCCTTAACCCAACACACGTTGGGCCTTAACCCAACACACGTTGGGCCTTAACCCAACACACGTTGGGCCTTAACCCAACACACGTTGGGCCTTAACCCAACACACGTTGGGCCTTAACCCAACACACGTTGGGCCTTAACCCAACACACGTTGGGCCTTAACCCAACACACGTTGGGCCTTAACCCAACACACGTTGGGCCTTAACCCAACACACGTTGGGCCTTAACCCAACACACGTTGGGCCTTAACCTGCTCTGTAATTGTCATACGACGCGTTAAATTAGTGTGGTGTTGCCTAACTGCAACCCCCGCAATATAGTTTGCTACTCGCACTGCCTGGTCCCCAGAGTATCGCTTCATGTTAAACACCTTGCAGCTATACACTGTAATGCGGATGGCAGCAGGACGTACATGCTCAATGCCCTTCGCAGTTGTTCATTGGCATTTGCATGGCGAAGCACAGCCTACGTTGTGGTACGGCGTGTGTCAACTGTCCGCTGATGTTGTACGTCCAAATCACACACTGTACTGCACATTGGTCCTCATGTACTGAATGATACATCGTGGTACATGTGTGACCGTACCACGACTGCGCCAACAACGGCGAACCATACGGTCCAAATATTGTGCACTCAGCTACGTGTCGTCTCCCTATAAGAGCTGGATTGCAGTATGGTATGCCGTGGATGGCGATCAGCATGAGCCGTCTGTTGATGTAGTGGCGCGTGTTGTCAGACGTAGTCGTCTCTTCTCACACACCGTGATAGCATGGTGCACTGCGTTCCACATCTGCGACATGCGACAGAGGCCGGTTGACAGTCGTTCGCGCAATGGACATCGCATACGTACGGGGGCCACCTTCCACGTGTTCGCGAAGCGTGCACATGTTGTTGCGTGTATGTGGGCAGACATAGTGTGTCGTGACACCTGACACAGGCATGCAACAATCGTTGAATTTGCAAATGGCGATGGACGTCTACGTTTGCTGGTGACGTTACGCAAATGAACAACTGGTAAACGGTTGTGGTGCGGTTGTTCTCGCTAGAGGTGAATCAGTGATGGCGACGATCGGTTGAGCTACCAACCGGTTGTTTCAGCGATACCCACCATGCCCACGAACGTGAATGGCATGTGGGTGTGAAGCGATACGCGGCGGTGGCTGGGTGGGACCGTCCCCGGCCGGTGAGGGGGGGCCTCCCGGCGTGCTGGCCGCGCGGTGCGTGGGCGCACGCGCTACAGCCGGCTGGTGGGGGCGGCCAGTGGCAGGCGCGCCGGCCGACGGAGGCGGCAGGCGGCGCAGCTGCGCGCCGGCGCACCCTGCACGCGGCGCCGTGCGGCCAAAGTAGGTCCTCGCGGGCCCGGTGCGAAGCGCGGTGGACATCTGCAGTGTGCTGGTCCGATTGAGGACTGTGTGCGCTGAGGATGCGCCGCCGCCCGGCGCTCGGCGCCGCGACGCCGTCTGCTGCTCGGTCGCCTCTGCGGTTCTCGCAGGTGGTTTGTATCGCAGCTGTGCGGACGTGTTGGCGCGTGCGCTGTGCTGGGAGAGTTCGCTTCGGCACCCAAGTGGGGCTTTTGTCCTTCTGTGGCGCTGGCGTTGGAGCTGCCGGCCACCGTAGGTGGCGCGTGTTGTCTCCCGCCGGCAATGCCACGACAGCACGCTCCCGGGCCTCTGTCGGCAGCGGCAAGCTCAGTTGGGAGCACGGGTGGTCGCACCTAAAGCGTCTACTCGCCAAACTCCGGGCGATTGCGCCTCTCTCGAACCCGACCAAGTACTTAGGACGGCGCTGCGCGCCGCCGGGACCTGAGAGGGTTTCGAGGTGTATTGTGCAGGGGAGCTCAGCCTCCTCCTGTTTGCAGAATAATTGAGCGGACGCTTGCGTGTTCGCGCGGGCCCCCGGGACACACTCCCGGGCGGCCGGCTGCTCAGCTCTAGTTGACGCAGCTCCCTGGTTGATCCTGCCAGTAGTCATATGCTTGTCTCAAAGATTAAGCCATGCATGTCTCAGTACAAGCCGCATTAAGGTGAAACCGCGAATGGCTCATTAAATCAGTTATGGTTCCTTAGATCGTACCCACGTTACTTGGATAACTGTGGTAATTCTAGAGCTAATACATGCAAACAGAGTC